>NW_008580164.1:231129-313459 GCF_000520115.1 Aphanomyces invadans
GGCAACCGGTGGGCCATCACGCACGACATTGCCGCCAACGTCGTCCAAGTCGACGCATTCCGCCACCACGTCCGGCTTCGCAACACTCGCGCCGGCCACGTCGCGGCGATCCAGCGCTTGCTCCACCAGCTCTTCCCCCAGTCTAGTCCACCACGCTAATCCAGTGGACATGTCGAATGGCTCGTTCTCGAACGTCCGGTGGCATGCGGGCGAGCCGACTGAACTTCTTGCCCTTGGTTCAAGGGCAAGAAGTTCAGTGGACCCACCTGTCGGGTCAGGTGCATGCGCTGGCATATCCCAGCACGATTGAAGCGGGGTCGCGCCAAGGGGACAGAAATGGGCGTCCATCCATCGAGACAGCGTGCGAAAGGTACGTGGGTGAATGGTTGATAAATAGCCGAGCTACCAGATGTGGAATCAATTCCGGAGCTGCCGCCGTTGACGCAACAATGGGTGCGACATGCTCCTGCGCAGGAGGTCGTCGTCCTTGTCACGCTGCTTTGCCCAAGTGTTGGTGGCGGGATGCTCACGAAGACTATTCTGGTGCATGGTGCGCGTGCACTGCGTCACAAGCCTCTCGATGTCGTCCAGCGTCGTCGCAGGCTGTAGTAGTAGTGGGGCTGTCGACATGGTTCGGTCCGTCCGCTTACCCATCGAGTGGGTAGTGCTGTGGATCTTGGGGTTCATCCACGGGACTGGATCAATGCGCATGGGCGGCGCATACTCGAGCGGTCGGCATGCGGCCGCCATGGCGTCTACGACGTGAAACTTGTTCTACATCGTCGAACGTGAGGTCGCCGTGAGCCGCACGCTTTCAGCCCCTTCCACGGCGCTAGACACCGGCAACGCACCTGAAACTGCGGCAGGAGGAGCCCCAGGTCGGCCACGAGCACTTGGGACGACAACGGCTTTGTCCGGACGTGGCGAAACTGCGTCACCGTCATGGGGGTCATCTTCGGTATCACCGCGCCTGGCAAGGCATGCTCAGGCGATTTGAATCGGTGGACGGCGGAGGCCACGTACTGCTCGTCGACCTTCGCAGCGTTCCGCCGACGCCGTCGTCCGTGCCATCATATTCACCATGTTGCGCCGACGTGGCGGGATGCAGCACAATACACTGGGACGGACGGTTCTTGGTGGCGTCGCGACTCTCCATGTGCTGGAGGCGGCTGAGGCGGCGCTCCGAGATGCTCGCTTTCGACGCGCCGCCGTGCTTGTCGACGTGGGTGGTCAGTTTACGCAGCGTCGATTGAAAAAACGCAACGTAGTCGTGCAGCAAGTCGGAAGGAACGCACTAGACACACCACTCTGCCGTGAAGAACACACGGGGGCAGAGAAGTGCCAATCGACTAGAGGCGCACCAGGTACCCGAGCTGGAAGATGAGCTGATGCATGTCCATCTCGGTGAGCGGCGGGTCGGCCGCCGCGACCCACTTGTCCCATTTGCACCACTTGCATCGCATGAGGATTTTGACGCCGCTTTGTTGTAAGTTGGGAGTGCGCGCCTCGAGCAGGACGGACGCCAGCCCAGAGTACATGGCCGTGAGCTGGCACGGAGGCGTTAGCGCCACCATTTGAAATGTCTAGCGCGCACCATGGACGGCGTCATTAGCGCTGCGCCGTGTGAGATCGCGCGCCACCTACACGAATGGTGGTCGTGCGCGGCGCCACGTGGATGACATACCATTCGGCCAGGCAACGCTCGATGGAAGGCAAACAAATGAGAAAATTCATTTGGACGACAGACTCGGCCATGAACTCGAGCAGCTGCGGCACGTCGCTCGAACGACACACGGGGCTCTTGACGAACGGCGAGTTGGTCATTTCGAGCTGGGCGACCTGCGGCGCGAGCTGTTCCTCCTCTTTCTTCCACGAGTCCAACGAACGGAGGTTACCCACAAAATGGATCATCGATTCCCGAAGCGGACATCCCGCCACGTGCGCCGCCTTGACGGCTTTCTTCTTTGGCGGCGATGGTGGCACGTCCTTGGTCATTCCACTGATCCATCCAATTCACGACGTGTCATGATCTATTTATATATATGCACATGTAGGAAACGGTGTCGAAGAGGCACCCAAGCGGGGCAGACCGGCGCAGCAACGCGGCAAGGACTACAGTTCGAGGAGCGGCGATAGCTCGTGGTGCCTCGACAGCAATTAGCAGCGGACCGCGCCCGGCAACATCATGACGTTCGTCGCTGGTCGCGGCAAACCGGCGGTGGAGGGGGTGGCATGTTGCCGAGGATGCGTTTGTGTCGATATCTTACATTACAGGATTGAGTCCGAGTGGGAAGTGTTTGTGCTACTGGGGGTAGTTGCTGGATTCGACAGGACTGCATCAACGTCTTCGGGGGTCATGCCTGCCTGCAGCAGCTCGTGTCGCGCTTTCGCTTGGGCGACCTTGAGCTGCAACTCTGCTTCCTGAGCTTTCGCCAGCAGTAGCCGCCGATTGATTTGGGCTTCCTCTTCTTGCCGCGCCAGCTTTTGATCGATCCGAGCGTTTTTCTGCTCCTCCAATGCCATGCGGCGGCGTTCCATGTCCCATCGATGCTCCATGTCTCGACGAAGCAGCTCCTTGTCCTCCTTGTCGGATATACCCAACGTGCTGCTTCCGTTGCTTCCTCCCTTTGTGGTGTATTTTGTTGACTTTTTCTCTCCTTTGCCGTACGATCGGAATACCTTGGCCGGCCGTGGGCTCGTCGTGTCGTCTGGGACGTAGTCGCTGACAAATCTGCACTCGCTCAAGTGGCGGTGCATGTCTTGAATGCGCGACACAATCGGGTGTGGCGCTGGAATGTTGGACTCGCTCGGATCCGCGGCACCATGTTCGACGTATGCAGCGCGACAGCTCTTGCACTCGACATACCAGTAGTTGTGGTACTTGCCCGCATCTTTGAGCTTGGTAAAGTACTGCCAGATGCCTTCGTTCCTAGGTGGGCCCCGGCCTCGTTTCGTAGCTGGAACGGGAGGGTCCACCGCGGCCTTCGGCGCATCCATCGTCACAGCGCGGCCCAAGCGAGAATGCTGCTGGAAGGTGATCCGGAAAATTCCCAACACAGCGATTTGATTGGTTGATGGAACATATGACGGTAGGATAAACAACAAAGACACGTTGTAACATATTATAATACATTGTAATACTCCATGCTAGTACGAAGACGAAATATTATAATTCATCGGAATCAACACGAATTATGAAAACCAGCGCCCGGCCGATCGGCAGCACATGCAGGACAGTCGCCACACCCACCAGGACGCGGCCCTTGCGCCGGCGCCAGCGCACGACACTCGCCCCAGCGTCACTGGTATTGCCACCGAGGATGAGTACTTTGAGATCGCCAAGTCGTACGGCATCATGAAGCAAATGGGCACGACACTCAGTTCGGCCCAAACGGCATTTCCCACCGACGCCGACCTCACCGCTCGAGTGTCTGGGTTCGCCCACACGACAGGGTTTGTCTTCAAAACAGGAACCACTGGCGGGACCACTCGCGTGTACACGTGCAAGTCGTCGCCGAATTGTCCGTTCCTCATCACGGTCAACATCAGCAAGTCGACTGGGATCACGCGAATCTCGCGGCGATTGAATTGCTTTCGACACAACCATCCACTGGGTCTGTCGGCGCCAGGATTCCAGTGGGGAGAAATCGAACACCCTCTTCCTCCAAAGACATCGAGTGTCGCCTTGGCACACGATGCAAATGACGACGGCCACACGATCGCGCAGGAACCGTCGCCACCCCCTGTCTTGTCAGAAGCCGAGTACTTTGCCACAGCGCGCGCATTGGGACTGTGCAAGCGTGCTGGTCCAACGTCCGTCAAGCCCGTCTCGAAGGTCTTCAAAACCAAAGAAGATCTCCTCGCCCGCATCGTGTTTTTGGCCGTCAAGGTCGGATTTCAGCTCAAACATCGCGACGGCACGTTCCAGTACTCGTGCAAGTCGGTTCAGGACTGTCCTTTCACGCTCTCTGTAAACGTGCGGCCATCGGGGACCGCCAAAATGTCGGAGAAGCTCTGCGTGTTTCCTCACAACCATCCGTTTGGAGTCCTGAACAAACCCGAGACGGGCAAAAACACAACCCTCAACTCGGCTATCGTACGGGATCGTCCTCGCCGTCGTCGAGCATGGGATTCACGTGTCGTTGTAGATTGCCCACAGCATCGCCGCGTCCGGCATGGACTGGTTCCGCGCGACCCACGTCGACTTCCGCAACCACTGCATCGCGACGTTTGGGGTGCCGATCGGGCCGACGCGGTCGACGACCGTGCGGCGAGAGCTCGAGAGTCCCAACATTGAAATACACGCGGAAAGGTTCCGCCAAATGGACATGGCCATGCGCGCCGCCGTGGACCGCGTTCGCGCTACGCTGGCGGCCAACCCGACGCCCCCGTCCACGGAAGACATTCGTATCATGCGGCAAGAGATGCATCATCGATGGGCCATAGACCGGCGAAAACTCGCACTTGAGGAGCAGGCCCACATGCGTGCCGAAGAAGAGGCGCGGCTGATGCAACGGGCGGCCGGCGCCAAACTCCGCGAGGCCGAAATCGCCCTCAAGGTTGCGCTGGCGAAGGCCAGGCATGAACTCACTACGCTCGGCCTCACGCCCGACGACATTGACGCGACGCTAACCCTTGAATGAACTTGTAATCAAGGACGTGTTGTAGCAATAGAACTGCCTACGTGCATTCAAATTGTGACTTCGTGACGAGAACGCCGTCGTACCGACGGAAGTCGTCGAAGCCGCTTGGATGAACGCCTATGTGCCTCGAAGCATGCACATGCGTCGCTCCTCGGCAACTCTCATCATCCTCGTCCTCACTTCAAAACGCCAGGCCAATATGCTCCGTCGTCGTCCTCTCCATGGCGTCTCGGAATCAGCCGTCCACCTCGCCCGAAAGAAAAAGAATTACCCATTCTTGGGATCGAACCAGGGGTG
The DNA here is from genome assembly GCF_000520115.1 of Aphanomyces invadans. Lineage (NCBI taxonomy): Eukaryota > Oomycota > Saprolegniomycetes > Saprolegniales > Verrucalvaceae > Aphanomyces > Aphanomyces invadans. The sequence continues at coordinate 236,070 of NW_008580164.1, forward strand.
AATTGCTATCTTGTGTACAAGTAACATTTGACGGCCTTCAGGAACCCCTTCGGGGGTCATCCGTAAAAATTGGAACGATACAGAGAAGATTAGCATGGCCCCTGCGCAAGGATGACACGCATAAATCGAGAAGTATCGCACTTTTTTGCCAATTCTTTTTGCCAGCGTTCCGTCGAACTGGACGTGATGTGAGCGCCCCAGCAGTTTGACGCAGTAGCACTGCCGTTCGCCAGACGGCGACGGTGGCAGTGCTTGCTGTGTGTGTGGAATCTCGAGTGGTGGTGGATTGGAGCATGGGATTGGACAAAACGAGGCCTTCACGACGATTCCGTCGATATGATTGGATTAAAAGAATCTATGTTATCCGGATGGTAAAGTCGACAAGGTGGCGACGATGTCCACGGGCGACGACACCGAGCGCTTCCTCGACATGGCAAAGTCCCTCGGACTTGTCGAGGAGACGTCGTCAGGGCTGGCATGCCCAGCGGCACTGCTTGATAGCAAAGACGCGATGGCGGAGAAAGTCATGCAGCTGTCTGTCCAATATCGCTTCCAATTGCGCCAGCGTCATGTGGCGGACACTGTCAGCTACTCGTGCAAGTCGTTCCCGGAATGCCCATTCTTCGTGCGTGGCCGAGTACTCCAGTCGGGTCAAGTCAAGCTTATCAAGTCGGATTTCACGCACAACCACGCGTTGGGAGTCCAGAACCTGCCACGCAACTCGAGGAACTCGCTGCTGAACTCCCGAACTGTGCGTAAAGCAACCACTCGTTCCCTCGCCGTCTTACATCTTGATGCAGCTGGCACAGAGCGTCCTAAATGCAGGCATCGACTACGTAAACGCCTCGGCATCGGACCTTCAACAGCACATCAAGGCGGTGTTTGGCACCGACGTGTCGACTTCCCGCGTGTATAAACTCAAGAAGGTTCTCGAGAGCGGCGTCATGGGGAACGACGTAAACCAGTTTGTCAAGATGTCGAGCGGCCCGCCCATGAAGCGCAAGTTGAGCGATGAAGACGAGTCGGAAGACGACGACGACGACGACGACGATTATCGACCGTTGCCGACGGACGTCGAGCGGGAGAAGGACATGTTGAAGCGTCAGGATCGCGAACATCGATGGGAAATGGAACGGAGGCGCATGCGCATGCACGAAATCACAAACATGCGTCTGGAAAGCGAGGCCAAAGTGACCCGCCGAATCCTTGAACTGCAGGCACAAGTGGCCGAGATCCAGGCCAAAGTGGCCCACGCAAGGGCCCGTCACGAGCTGGTTCAAGTTGGCATCGCACCGGACCAAGTTCATATGTTGCTGTAGCGAGAAAAATGCCGTAGGATATCTATGCGAATTGTGTGGCGTCTTTGGGGCAGTCTGTCGAGGCCACGACGTGGCTGGAAGTTTCCAATGCCACGGCGGTCATGCTCACTTGGCAAGTACAAAGGAACGGATCCACGCTGTGCAAACTCTGCCTGACGCCACGATCATCTCCATGCAGCGTCGTCACGGTGACGAAAGTCTTGGGTCAAGCCAACATCGTTCGAAGCACGACAAGCACGATGCTCTCGCGCGCTGACATTCATCACAAATGGCTAGCTACCTTTTGCACTGGTGTTACACGACCAAAAGCGCCAACTGGACTCACGAACGCCTTTATCAAGTGAACGTCCGCGGCTGCGACGTCCTCCTGATCGACCCGTGCGTGTTGATCGCTGGTGCGGTCGAGGCAGTGTGCGGCGATGGGTCGCGACTGACGGACATCTTGGAGTCCGGGCGGTGGGTCGACGCAACGCTTCCCACGGTCGAGCCGCTCGCCGTGCTTTCTTCGATCTCCCGCACCGCCGCGATTGTCGTGTTTTGGTAGTATTCGTACGGGTCGGTCCGATTGCACAAGTAGGGCTCGAGGAGGTACCTACCACAAGGTGGTTACGACGAATCTCGCCAACATGTTTGCGATCTCACCGCAAGACAAAGCCCACGACGTTGCTCCACGCGTCGGCGACCATGATGGACGCTTCGTCGCCCATCCAGTACATGATGACTTCAATGCACGTCATCGTGTACGCGGCAAAGTGGTGCGGCCGCACGAGCGAATACGACCGGTGTTTGTGGCCGAGGAACCGGCATCGATTCTGCATGTTCGCGACGCTCTCGGGCGAGTCGGCGCGCATGTTTAGCATGAACATGAGCGCTTTGATCAGAACTTCGGCACGCTCCTTGCTGTTTGCAAACACAACGCGGAACGTCGAGTCGCGCTGGAACAACCGGTAGAAGAACTCGTCGTAAAACAACACGATGCCAGGTTTCCCATAACTCTTCATCTTGTCCGTGGCGGCGGTGCGAACCTTGTCCCACGACCGCGCGCACGTTTCGATGCGCGCTTTGGTCAAGACTGGGAGGAGCGGGAGCTGCGGCGGCATGTAGTGCTGCACTTCGTGCTCATGGGCGACCCCGAACGAGTACTCGGTCAGCATGTCCAAGTCGACGTCTTCGCTCGCCTGTGCGCGCAAGTGAATCACCTTGGCCTGTTCGCGGTTTGCTCTGGAAGATGAAGCCCGGTTGCCCATTTCCCGCGATTTTGAAACGAGTGACTTTGAGCGTCACTTCGTCGTCACGTGTAACTGTTCGGGTCGTCGTCCGTTGAAACCGCCGTGTAACTCCCTCGCCCCCCCGCGAGCCCCCGCAACGGAGCAGTTGGATGGACCCATGAATACCTACCTTGCTGCATTCGTGTGCGTCCGTGGCATGCCAGAAAGCTGCCAACAGCCTCTCCCGGTGCGGCGCACCCGTCACGGGATGCCCCAACTACTGGCGTATGGACGTGGACCGCATCGAACGACTCACCACGAAGCGACGAGATGACTGTCAAAGGTCGAACAATATGTAGAAGAAGGATGAGTGAGACTCGGTAACGTCAGCAGACTGGCATGCGCAGCTGGCATTGGCATGACGAGGCCAGGAGCAACGAACGGCGCTGGTCGCTCAGTTGGGACGTCGCCAGAAGGCAGCATGCGACGGCGACACGAGTGCTTAAATATCACGATGCTAGAACGCTAGTGCAGCAGCTCATCGATTTCCGACGGAGACAAGCCCGCTTGCTCGAGCTCGTGCTTCGCCTTGGCCTTGGCCACCTTGAGCTGAAGCTCGGCCTCCGTTGCCTTGGCCAGCAAAATGCGCTCGTTCAACATGGCTTCGCGCTGGACGCGTTCGTGAGTCTGCTTTTCGATGAGCAGCCGCTCCCGCTCCATGTCCCATCGATGCTGTATTTCTTGGCGCCGCAACGACTCGGGAACTTCCATGGGTGGGACGGACGAACTGTACCGAGCATTTCCACCAGGGTTCGCGCCGTCGAGGGGAAGAAGTTGCATGCTGCTGTCGACGGATACGCTACTGGTAGCTGACGCTTTGGGGGTTCGCTTCTTGTACCCTCGAATAATGATCGGCATCGACGATGGTGGGACGTCCCCGAGTTGTCCATTTGCGAGTAGTTGTGTGTGTTGTTCCATGGCAGCGGGGGGATGAACTTCAAGTGATGGATGTCGATGAATGAAGCGACGGTACCATCCTTCGCCCAACGATGCGTCGGGCTTGAGTTGCTTGATCAACTCATTGGCGCGCTCAATGATTTCCTTCCTGCTGACAGGGTTCCCCGCAGTCTGCATCTCCAGCATCCACGCCAGCAGTTCTTGTTCGTAGTTGACGGCCAAACTTGGTTTGGACCCGCGTTTCTTCTTCTCGGGCACGACTCCACGCTTTCGTTCACGGACGCGCTGCATCAACGTTCTGTACGGAATCCCTGTGAGCTGGCTCACGTTGATGCCTCGCTCTTTGTCTTCAACTATCCTGCTCACAGCCTGCATGAGCTCGGCTTCCGAATACAGCCCGCGCCGCAGTCGCGCCCCGCGGCCCATCCGCACGAGAAGCAAACGGCAAGAAAAGCTGGCTATTATTTCTGCGGCAATTAAAACGAAGTCTTTCAAAACAAACCTGATATTTGTATGAAATTTAATTCATCTTCACTGGTTCAATGAAACCATTTGGTTGGTAGAAATATTTGACTTTACATCCAATAGTAACTTACCGTTCGAGATCTGCAGGAGAGCAGATACAGAAGCATGAGTGTCATGACGAGCATGTGGACGCAGACCTTGGCGCAGGCGTCGCGCATCGAAGAGCGCGCGCACTTTCTCTTCACGCCGCATGTAGAGAGCGACATCAAGCACGTTGTCAAGAAGAACTTAGCGCACCAGTCCCGCGACGTATCGGGATGGGACTTTGAGAAGAAGGTGAGCGTTTTGGCCGAGCTTCAAGAAATGATCGAAGCACCATCCTTCAAATACGTCGACTGGGGAGAGAGTGTTCCTGCAAAGGTCAAAGGCATCGCGCTGTTGCCGCTCGCCCTAGGTCAAGAAGCGCTTTTGGACCTTTGGACGTACATCATGGAATTCTGCGACGTTGTGCCGGTGCGAACAGGTGCGCGCGGGTTGTTCCTCCGGTTGGCTGGCTGCATCTGCCGCCGTCTCGAGTTCGTCAACGGTGTCGAGATGAATGGAATGCCGTTGAAGATGGATCCAACGAGTACGCTATCTCTCTCTCTGCTCGACGATCTCGACCTCACCACGTCATTCCAGTTGAAGCACGGTACTGTTGTCTCCTCGCGCAATGTCTCCAGTACTGCGCCACAAAGCTCGCGAAAAGCCGCATCCTTACACAAGACCATGCGTATTTTTCGTCGCACATATACACGGCAGCCTTTTATCGATGTCCGTCGGTCGCGGCGCCGTTGATCTTGCAAACGATTGAAGCGTACTCGGCGCAACTGGACGATACAGACACAACGGCCAAGGGATCCAAGCACGGCTGTTCCAGCGACCTCACGACCGTTGCCCATTGTTGGCTATTACCGCGAGGTACGATTCCTCCGCGCAAAGTAGTTGAGAGGTGCGACGACATGGTAGAGTCGACGAAATCTCCATGTTCGTCCGCACGCACAACGGAGCATGAAGAAGCACCCGCATTGGTGGAGAACCGGACTCAACAACCAGAAGATCACCCACGTAGCCACGACGAAAGCGACTCGATGTCCTCTCCACCATCGTTGGAGGCGCGGCGGGAAGCAGTTCTTGACAACTTTCAGCGGTTCAGGGCGGCCGTGGGCACTGCACTTGGGATGGACGATTTTTCTCCAGGTGATGGCAACGTCGCCGCTGCCCACGACAAGCACGTCGCCCCAGCGAAGGTAGCCGTGCAGTCGACGCCTCGTGCAACCCTCGACCTCGTTTTTCAAACGGTACGACGTATGCTGACCAACGAGCCGCTGACGCGCCGTTGATAGAGCCTTCGCGCGGCAACTCGGGACGACGAAGCAGCATTTATCCGAAGATGCCCCCACCTGTACATGGCCACGCCGCAGTTGACGTCGGACGTTGTCATGGCTGCGCTGGCGCCGTTTCTGGACCGCCTCAAAACTCCCTCGCGGGACTCGATCCTGTTTGTCGTGTTCTTGGGGACGTTTGTCGAGGACTCGACCTCGATGCTCTTTTATCGACAGCCGCCTGCCGCGACGCCTCCCTTTTGGCATTGCGTGCCAGGGTACTTTGTGTGCATCCAGGCGTTCGTAAACGTGTTCAAGAAGGTGTGCCTGCGACGCAAAAAGGATCGCGACGCGCAGATCGTGACCAAGGATGCCGACGTTGTGGTCAACCCGTGGTTCCCGTACTGGACCAACAACGAGCTCGAGCCGGTCTACGATGGTCTTGGCGACATCTTGGCTAACGGCGCCCTCCTCAACGTGTTCGTCCAGGTAGGAACATCCCGACGTCGATACAATGACGAGAGAGGTTGGATGCGAAGCTACCCATCGATGGAATGGATGGCTGACGTTTGTCGTGTGGTTGTCGCGTAGGTGATCTTGGAAAGCACCAACATGTACGACCCCCACAGCGTGGACTATGCATTCAACGTGCTTCAGAATGCATTTGAGACTGCTGCCGCCGCAACGGGGTCGCGCCATAAGCACGGAGATTCCCACCATGTCCAAGGGGATTCGGCGGGCGGTGCGCGGTCGCACCTCCCCATCGAGTTCGACCTCGAGTACTACCTGTCGGCGCTGCGGCTAGCCCTGACGTCGACGCATTTTCAAATCCTGCTCAAAGTGCTGGCGTTCGTGTACGCCACCGCTGGTATGGATGCCGTCGTCGTCGAGATCGCTGCTATGCTGATTTCATGCGATGGGACTAGATCTGCTCGATTCAAAGCGGCGGCAAAAGCTCTTGGCAGGAGTTGTCCTCCAAGAGCACTTTTTTCCCCTTTTTCTTCATTGGAATGAAGAGGTAGGGCCATCGTCGATCGTCTCGTTCCTTGGGATGGAGTCATGATGTCGAGCCGCAGGTCCGTCGCATGTTCTGCCACCTTCTCGTCTACAAACTTTTTTTGTCCTCGCGCCTGGACCTCCCCCTTGTCTCGGATCGTGTTTTGCTCGCATCCAGTCCGTTCTTCCGGCCGCAGCATGAGCCCGCGCCGCATGTCCTTCAGGGCCTTGCGTCGTACTTTGCGCCGGCCCCTACCAAGAAGATGTCGCCGCAAGCTGTCACCGACGACCACAATCACGCCCTCGAGCGGCTGATCGTGTGGGACACGACGGCCACCCCTCGCCAGTCCAACCAAAAGCAAAAGCAGGAACGGCTCTTCCGAGACAGTTTGTCCAACGATGATCTCATGCTTGACCTGTCCGTGACGAGCAAACTTGACGCGGTGCTGAAAATGATTGCGGAGCAAATCCACGCCCACGACGACGGCACGTCCCCGTCCGGCATGTACTTCCCGCGGCGCCTACAAGTGTACGCACAGAAAGCGCTCAGTCAGTACGTTGGGCTTCTTTGGATGTACTACAAAGCCGCGTTCGATGACTTGTCCGTCCCTCCAACGGCTCCGACCTTGGAGTTCAACGTGCAAACCTTTTTTGGGAGCAGCGACTAATACATGATTGAGCCTCGACACGAGTGCACTCAAACGTGCACGCGGCTGTTCTGTCTGTCTGGGAGTTGTTCGGTTGTTTGGTACGCGGAGAGTGTAAATGAATACCGGATTCATTTTACCTACGAGGTAGTCCTCACCACTTGTCGCTGGAATCAACACCCATGTCCTCGTCAGCATTGCCACGTGTGATGTTGGTGCAGAACGTTGTCCACGAGTGAGCAATGGACTGCAGTTCGTCTCCCTAAAGGTCACCTCCGTTGGATATCCGCACGTTGCATGCGTGCGATCGTACCACATCGTTCAGACGTTCAAGGTTTTGATTCAGGGTGTGGAGGCCCACCATGACTTCGCGTAATTGCTGTCAAAACGGCATGTCAACTTCACATCGTCATCGAATGCGCTTGCGAGCGCGTATTTGGATGTACCTCCAGAATCGCGTCGTGGAGCTTGGCCTTCTCCGCCGCGTACGCCGCGCTCATCTTTGTTTAGTGTGGGAAATTCAAAAATGACCCGTTTAAGTGCGATTTTACAACGGACCAATCAAAGAACAGCATGTTCAAACCATATTTTGAGTGCACCATGGCAACAGAGGCCGACGCCGACACTCGCGACGACGCATACTTCATGAAGGAAGCTCTGGCGGAGGTATACAGGTAGTTCATGGCAACACATGAAGTCGCTTTGCTAGGGAATGTATGCGTTGGACCGCGGGGAAGTTCCTGTCGGGTGTGTGTTTGTCTTGAACAACGAAGTCATTGGACGAGGAGGCAACAGGACGAACGAGTTATTCAACGTACTCGTCGTGTGTGGCTGCCCAGGAACCTGATGGATGCTTGCAGGCTACAAAGCATGCTGAACTCGTTGCGATCGACGCTATTCTGGAGGAAGAAGCGTACACGTCGTCCACATTCCGCGAGTGCACTTTGTACGTGTATTTTACCGGCGGCCCTTGTGGGTCGCAAGGAAGCGCCTTGCGTTGACATGACTGTAGATACGTTACCTGCGAACCATGCATCATGTGCGCTGCAGCGTTGGCCTTACTCCACGTCAAGCGCGTCGTGTTCGGATGCCACAACGACCGGTTTGGCGGGAATGGGTCCATCCTGTCCCTTCAGGACGCCAAGTATGTACCACCCATCATTCTCTATCGATGCGTCAGCGCCTAATCGATGTGACCAGCGCATTTCCAGGCAACAGCCATCACACGGGGTATCCCATTACGCACGGCTTGATGAAGAACGAAGCGATTGCTCTACTCAAAGACTTTTACGACCGAGGAAACCCGCGAGGTGACCTCTTTCTTTGGTTGGCACCGCATGCTTCATGCATGGCTTGTGGTAGTGGAAAACTCCAAGAAAAAGCGAAAGCGGCGACCAGATTAGCATGGGCAACAGCCCAAATCCTATACATGAACATGGACACACGACTCCACAGCACATCCATGTGCATGTAGTCGAATACGGCTGAGTTCACCCTTGACTAGCTCGAGGGTTCGCATAAAGCCCTTGTGCGTTTCGTTTGACCAAGGCAATCATCACCTGCCCCTATCGCGCCGTGCGATATCCGTGGCCTCGCCGAAGGGATGCCAGTGTGCTCATGATGGTCAAGCCATGGCGCCCGATAGCCCCTCGGTTGCGACAGCAAAGAAACCTTCACTCCGTGCGATATCAAGTGCTAGTTTGATCCAGTTTTCTCCAGTAGTCGCCACAACTGGAACATTCGGCCCCTGGCTGCTTTTGACGCCGATGGATTCGAGAAGTAGCCATGTCGCCTAGGAATCGAGCGCCTCACCAGGCAGTCTTGGTGCCACTCCAACGCCCCTCCCCTCCAGCACAGAAATCAACGGAGCTCAGCACCGTTCCAATGAGAATCCACTCGACTTACGCGAATCTCGTCGCTTGCAGGCCGACGGTCACGTTGGCGCGGCTCGCCTTCTTCAGTGTAAGCTTGAACACTCAAAAACACAGTGCAGCCGTGTACTTGCAAAATCGATGGGCCACTCCCGTGTCATGCCATCGGGGCAGTGAGTACAAACGATGTGCCTCACATGGCGTCGCATGCTGCCCAGAGACCACAATTCGGCAATCAAACCGAAAACGTGTTTCAAGTCGACTCGCTATATCCATCGAGTGTTGCCGCCGTTCGGTGCCCCAGTGCCGTGTGCTCCCGCGGCAACTGTGCAGTGTCCCATGAGGTCACACGCCCGCTACATGTCAAACGCGACGACATAGCGCAGTTGCACGAGGCGCTCGTCGTACACAACAACTTCATCGTGGTACAATGGATTGGCTGGATCCGTCGTCGGCGGCCCGATGCCTACCCGAACGTCTTGGCCATCCTTGCACACCACCTCGTCCTCGGTTGGGTTGGGGAATCGCCTGCCTTTGACGAGCACGGTGTTGAATCCCGCGGGTAGAGTGCCCACGAGCCCATACTTGGGGACCACCAGCGCGTCGCCGATCGCGGCCTCCACCAAAAACGCAAACCCCACGCTGCGGCCGCCTACGCGTGCCGGTGTCGAGTGCTGTTTCGCCTTTTCAAACATCGTGGCCAGGTAGATTCCTCGGCCAAATGTCGCACTACAATTTCCCATGATGCGCATGCCGCTCTTGAGGATGGGTGCCACGGCAACCTCGCGGGTCCCGTGCCACAGCAATTGATGGTTGGGGGTGGTTGCAAAGGCCGAACAAGCCAAGGCCTCCGCGTGGCGGCGAATCGATCAAATGCCCACCACTTTGGCCATGTCGCCTCCACCGTTCGAAATGTACTTTATGATGACTGGATGCATCGAGTCCATTCGAGTCACCGTGTCGAGGTCACAATGAAGCGACGATGGGGTCATCATGCGATGGGACCGCATGGCATTCTCGATGGTGGCACCGGTGACGAGGCCGTGGAGTCGAGACAGCATGCCGTGCTTTGTATTGAGTTGTTTGCGAGTGGAAAGCACGACCAGGGGGCTTGCGTGCGGAATGATCTGGTAGAAGTGGGCCGATAGAGATTGAAACATGCTCTTCAAGACGCTTCCACTGTCCACGCAGCCCCGCAGGGCGTCAAGCACAGCCATGCCTTTTTCGATTTGGCGGGCGCTCAAAGTCCCAAGGGGCATGCACTTCATGTCCAAATGCACGCCCCCGTCCCACGCATCGAAAAACACTCGAACACCTTGTTGGGGGCGATGCGATTCCGCCAGAGATGCCGCGGCAGCAACGGCGGATCGATGGCGCCCATTGTCCAGGTCGACGATTCCATACGCGCCTGGCTTGACCTCAAACTGGTGCCGGTCGGCCCATTTGTTTTTAGTCTTGGCTTGGAATCGCTGGCAAAATGCGCTTTCGGCATGCTCCAGCGATTGCCATGGCCCCTCCTTTTCGCACTCTCCAACGTCGCCGACGGGGCCCCAACAACTCCAAATACTCCACGCGACAGGACTGTCTTGAACAAGGCGAAGGCGAAAAAAATCGTTTGCCGTGCGCTGGCGCGTGATTGCCACGTGGCTCAGCATGGCCTCGCAGCCACCAACTACGACCGTCGCGCCGCCCCCCCAAATAACATGAAGCAGTGCATCCACTTGACGTCGAGCCAGTGGTGCATCTGTCGGCCCCAGTTGTGTGGCGGGGGGCAATGCTGGCGGAATAGCTATGGTTGGTGGGGCGGCGCGACTTGCCATGGAGCCAGGGCCACGAATTAACTCCGTAGGATCCCGAAAGCGGGGGGAACGCCGACGAGTCCATTCGCCAAGCTCTATGCCAGCGTGAGTGGCAGACGGTGGCGTTGGGGCTTTCCGTGCGAGGTCGTCGGCCAACAATGCAGGTACAAGACACAGCGAGGTTGTGTTGGTATGCGTCGTGGATGGGGCGTCCATCGCCGCCTTCGTGGAGCTCCGCGTGACCCGCTTTGCGCACGGCGCCGGGCTTGGAGTCGCTTTGCGCTTCCCGGGCATCTTGGCAAGTGGTAGTTGGAATCGTACCTCGCCTGGTTTGACAGTTGAAGCGATTCTAGACCAGAATTCGTCTCAACTGGCACGCATTTCTTTCGCAGATTCGACCAAATGGCACCACCACCATGCCTTGCCCACACAAACCCCTCCACTCCTTGGCACGGGTCCCCTTCAGCAGCGCCGCCAGCAGACGATGGAAGGCGATGTCATCGTACACGCGGCAGCGGATGCAGAACGCGATTCTTCACGGAGCTGCCTTAACTTGTTGCTCTGTCTTGCAGCGCTTCCCATCACGCGGATCGGCGCTGTGGCGGGCGGTGATACGTGTCTGTGCCCTTGCTCAATCCGAGGAAGAACTCAGCACCTCATCTACCTGTCGTGGCATCCAAGTGCACATGTGTCTTCCGCCCCCGGTGGTGCATTCGGTGCAGGGCCAGCACGCAGCAAATAGCATAGCCAGCCAGCACGTGCAGCACTTTGGTTTTGTGGCATCGCGACCGTAGGGCCCCTTCATACAACTCTCGCACTGTCCGAACGCCACAGACTCGCGGCTCGCTCGTCCTCCACGAAGATGACCAACGTTCTTCGGAAGCGCCTCTTAAAAACCACTGGACGGCCATGGCCGAGCACGACCGATTCACGGCGTGACGAATCCATCCCAACGGCACATGCTACTCGACGGCCGCACATGTCTCTGCCCCCGGGGCCGTTCGCCTCCCGTCGTTTCATGCGTACACGCTGGCGCTGGTGCATGATGGCTGTGCTGTTTGGTCCGCCAGCTTGTACTCACGCTCCCGACAAAGCGCTCACAGGAACTCTATTGAATTCACATTCGACATACATCGCTACCAAGCCCATTGCCACTCCTTCGACTAGCACGCCACAATCCCTGCTTCACACTGGCCGCAAACAGCAGCAGCAGCAGCAGCATCCGCAGCGAGCGGCTCCATGGACTCAAGGGTTGGACGTCCAAGATGACAGGTTTCGGTGGGACCCCTTGGGGTGCAACCACCGCAGCTCTGTATCCGATCCAACCCGCGCATGATGGTCCGTGCCGGCGGGGGCTGCGGGGCTCGTGGCTGCGGCCTCCCGACTCGATCCTTCCTTCCAACTCTGAGTTGGTTTGAATCCACTGGCCCTGCGCTGCATTCCCCCGGCGGTGGAAGGGCCGTCGGCGGTGGTTGTCTTCGCCGCGCGGTAGTCGGACGCAGTCATGTGGGACGCACTGCCGGTGCGCGGCGCAAGCTCCTTGGCGAGGGACGACGTCGACCCGCGTGACTTGGGACCGCTGCCGCGGAGGTAGTCGTCGGCTTGCTCAAACAGCGTGGCTTCATGGGTCATGGCCAATACGCACCGTCGAATGTATCGCGGGAGCACGCGACTGCCCACCTACTCGCCACAGTCAATCGAGCCGAACGGCATGCTGCGGGGGAACGGCATCAGGCCACCACGATCGCACAGGCAGACATCGTCACACGTGGCCGTTTTACCCGTTCAAACACGACGTCCACATCTTCGAGACGGAGGCCCTTCTTTTCGAGGCCCGCGCCACGCAGAAAAATCGGCCCGTTGCCGATTTCAAAGCGACTGGCTTCGTTTGTGATGGCGAGGAGGTACACGCTCCCGAGCACGTTGGTCGTTGTCTGGCGCTGCTTGTCGCGACGCTCCATCATGGTCATTTCGAGGCCCAGAACCAACTGGTTTGTGTACGGGTTGCGGTACACCGCGACATCGCGCACACTCGGGTTCTCGAGCACTTGGCTCAGCTCGTACACTTGCTTGTCGAGAAAGGACGCGCCGACCGTGGAATCGAGCACGTCGAGCTCGTACATGCTTGGAACGACGGCGCCGTGTGCCTTGTCGACCGATGTATCGATCACGTCCACGTCGTCGTAGCTCGACATGGACGCGTTGAAGAGTGCGATCTCCACCGTTTGGAGCTGGTCGATCGGGATTTCGAGCTTGGTGCAGTGCGTGTATGTGCTGCGGTGGCGGAGACGCTTGATGGTGGCCGGGCCCTTGCCAGTTGACGTGTCGCGGTAGTAGGCGTTTTCGCCGTCCGGGGCTTCAAAGTCCACGAGGGCCATGCAGATCGTGTACAACAAGTACGAGACAAAGTCGGTTTTGTCGAGGGTTTTGAGGATCCCGGCGCGAAAGCTCCGGAGGAGCCGCTTCTCTTCCGTGCTCACGTGCTGCCCGACGGGGACGCCCCGCTGCCGCGCAATTTCTTTGCGGATCGCGACCGACACTTCCTGCTGCACATTCGATAGCCGATACATCATCATGAACGCTTGGCAGCTCTTGAGCATAGCCATGTACTTTTCGTCGCTCTGGACGGCCCCGCCAAACCAACTCGTAAACGGCAGCGCGCACAGCGTAATGATGGCGACCGAATACAGCACCATGGTCCAGAACATGGTGTTTGCCAGCCCTGGTGGCCCCGGCTCCATCCCTTGCGACTTCATGTCGACGTAGTAACTTTGGTACAAAAAAAAGATCGTCCACACTGCCGTCATGGCCGACGCGATGCCAGTCATGTCCCACGCACCGACCCCGATGCTTTTGCACATGGTGCGGGCGTCGTTTACGAATTCGGTCAGCGACGTCTTGTCGTTTGGGCCGCTGTCGTCGACGACCATCTGCACCACCGCGTTGTCGTGGAGGAAGACCGAGAACCACTTGATCACGAGCGTCACGCGCGCCAAAAACACCGCGAGCTCCTCCGCGAGCAGGAACGGCAAGATGATGGCGAGTCCGTCAAAGTTCTTTGTGTTCATTTGGGTAAAGTCCATGTTCGTCCCAACAAACGTAAACGAGAGAAACAGTACGTAGAGCGTTCCGCACACGATGACACTGCCGAGCGACACGGAGCTCGACATGTCCTTGTACCGCATGCTGCCCGCCACGTCCGCGCGAATGTTGTCCAGGACGGTGTCGACGATTTGAGCAAGCACACGCTTCTTCGTCTCCTTGTCCGTGCTTGTCACCTATAAAGACGTGCAATCGTTAGTTCACGAAAGTGGTGCTCGCGACAAAATGCCGACGAAGTCGCACCAGTTCATCAATTCGAGGCTGCCGAACTCGGTAGTCTAAGCACGCTTCCCATTCCAGACGCAAGAACAGCTTGAGCGCTTCCCATTCGAGCTTAAAGACAGCTTTCCACGAGCGCAAGACGGGACGAGGGAGCACCCCCGTGAGGACGGCCGCCCCGTACACTGCGGACCCGAACCCGACAAGCACTGCGTACATGAAGAAGATGCTCGACGCCAACGCCCAGTTGGCGACGGTTGTAAGCAAGGCGTATCCTGGGCCCGTGAGAATGAGGTACAACTTGCGGGTATGGGCGATGGGCAGTTGGCGCAGTTTGTGGATGTCGAGCGCGCGCAAAAGGTAGTCCGGTGCGTCCTTCCACTTGCGGCATGAGTAGTCGGCCAAGATTGTCTCGATCGGCATCTCTAGCACAACACCCCACTCCTCTTCGTCTTCTTCCGACGACGAGTACCCGTCGTCTTCTCCGTCGGCAGCATTCGACGCGGTCGACCGGCGGTACCGCCACATGCTCTTGAGCTTGTTGACGCTATTGACCATGTCCGCCTTGGTCGGACTCAAGTCCTTGAGAGTCTGGATCTTCTCCATGAAGGTTGCTTTCGTCGGGCTATCCCATGGGCTCTTGGCCACCTCAACGATGTTTTCGATGTCGACCCTGAGCTCGTGGACCATGGCCATTGCGGCTTCGCCGACTTCGGCCACCGTCTCGGCGACGTACTTTTCGGCACGAGCCACACGAGAGTGCGCCTCCTGCGACTGGTGCCGAGACGTGGGTGTGTGCGGAGCGGCACTCTCGTCTCGCTTGTCATGGCCATGACTGTTCATGGTGCTTCAATATTCCTACTAACCACTTCCACGCAGATGTATCTTTTGGCGACCTTTCAGCAACCAATCAGATGGGTCGATGTCGTACTTCAGAGAACACGAACTCTACCCACTTCGAAACGCACCTTGGAGGACACTTCGAAAGCCAATCGTTGCAACCCACACCACGAAGAAGTCGCGCGGCGCCGATGGGAAAGACGTCCAAGGACAAGCGAGTACGGCTCGTTGTCGTGTAGCGGATGGGCGAAACTAATGGCACGAGGGCTGCGTGTAGGACATTTACTACCGCAAGGCCAAAGAGCAAGGATATCGCGCGCGATCAGCCTTCAAACTCATCCAGCTCGACGAAACCTTTCACCTCTTGGACGGTACCCTCCACTTTGACCAAGGTCCTTGCGCATGTACATGAAACCACCCCCCAATTTCTAGGTGCCACGCGCGTGGTCGATCTATGCGCTGCTCCAGGAGGATGGACTCAGGTGATTGTCGACCGATTGCGTCCTTCGTACGTTCACCAGTTGCGTTGACAATCTCCTCATCGGGATACCAGGGAGAACCCAAATGTCCAGATTGTCGCGGTAGACCTCATGGAAATGGCACCGCTAGACCATGCGATTCAAATACAAGGCGACATCACAGCACAGTCCACGGCCGACGCCATCATCCGTCACTTCCATGGAGGCAAGGCGCACTTGGTCGTTAGTGACGGCGCACCGGATGTACTGGGCCTGCACGACCTCGACGAATACCTGCAAGCACAATTGGTGCTTGCTGCATTGAACATTAGTCTGCACATTCTTGAGGAAGGCGGGACGTTCGTCGCCAAGCTGTTTCGAGGCAAGGAAGTGTCCCGGTTGTATGCACACCTGGGTCGATATTTTCGCAACATTGTGTGTGCCAAGCCCAAGGCAAGTCGAAACTCGAGCTTCGAGAGTTTCGTTGTCTGCCAAGGCCTCCACTTGTCGCACGCTCTGCCAACGTCCATGGCTCTGAACCTGTTTGACCTGCCCTATGACAACGAGACCGACCGTCTCGTCGGGTCAACTCCCGTCCTCTTCCAGTCCTGTGGCGATGTCGATGGATGGGACGCCGACCAGTCGTACCCCATCGACGAACATGGCGCATACACGCACCAGGAGCCGCTGCAGAAGCCCATCAACCCGCCCTACGCCCTCGCAAAGACCACCACCACAACCAAATGATACAGAAGGTCTTGAATTAGTATAAGTCACACTAAATACAGACAGTATAAATTAGTGTGATCCGGTCGTACTTGGCTGTGACGTTGTTAGTGGCCATTCCTTTCGCGCTTGGTTGAATCGCTTTGCTTCCAGAGCACAAGGCTGACGTCTCCAAGTGCCAACGCTGTCTTTCGCCATCACGCTTTGCCTTTCTTCGGCGTCCACTCGAGAGTCCGTTGGGCAAACACCGAGACATGTGTGCACCTCGAGTAAAATCGCAAATCCGGATAACTGCAGGAGTGTTTCTCCAGAATTCGACGCGCCAATCAGAAGCGAGAAGAGCGCCCGTTTGTCTCGCTCCTACCGCAGCGAACTCGACACCACATCCGTCAAAACCACGCCGTCGGGAGGAGACGGAGATGCATGCGTGTCGCCATCAACCGTCAAACGGCATGAGCACAGTGCCATCGACGAGACCTGCATCGGCTAGATCGATCTCCTTGCAAACCCTTGAATATGACGACGACAACACTTTAGATCCGTCTCGGATTGAACGCTTATCCATGGAGGAAAAACGCCGCGAACGCCGCGCGGCCATCGAACTCGCCCATCAACGTGAAATGGAGGCGACTCTAGCTGTCTCTAAGGCAGAACAAAAAGAACGAGAACGCATCGAGGCCATGACGGTTGTCGATGAAGAACGGTGGCAGCAAGAGGAACTTCTCGCTCTGATGAAGATTCGCGCGACGCTCGACGAAAAACGGCGCAAGCGACAGGAAGCTGAAGCTGAGCGCGATGAAAAGATGTTGAAAGCCGTCATGCAGGTGTCCATGATGGAGTACAATGCGCGGGGGGAGATTGAAAAGCGAGCAGTTGAAGAGGAGCTCTGGCTGCAGTTTGAAGCGGACAAGGCATTGCGGGATATCGAGCGACAAAAGGCGCTGGCCAAAGCTGAAAAGTTCAAGAAATTGCAGACGGTCTTGGATATGAAGAAGCGCGCGCATATTGTCAGGGAGAGTGCGCGAAAGGCTGTCGAGGAGTTGCAGGCCCAGGAGCGTCAACGGCATGAAAAAATGTGGCAAATGCAAGAGGAAAACGTCATTCGAGAGCAAATTGAACAGCTCGAAGCCGTGCGACGGCGTCAAGAAGAAGCCATAGCGAAGCGTGTGGAAGCGGAACGCCGGGCTGATGAAGCATTGTCACGTGCGCAGGAATTGCGCCAGAAAGCACTCGCTGCCGCGAAACTTGTGCGGCAGACGTCGCATCAGGCTATGGAGGGTGTTTTACAAGATGAGGACGTTGTGCGGTTGGACGACCACCGCCGGCAATTGGAAGTCCTGGATATTGGCATAGAGTCAGCGTCAAGGATTTGTGAGGAGAAAGAGATGTTGGCGAAAGAGAAGCACGAGCATGCCCTCGCCCTCCGCGACAAGGCTCTTGACGCTGGACAGAGCGTCAGCAAGTCCATCGCGATCGCTTAAGGCGATGCCTGTAAGATATTTTAATGGGTTGTGTACGCATTTGGAGTTCCGAACGATTGTAAAATTTCATCGACGCGTGAGAGAATTCTTGGAAAATCCCGAGTTTCTCGGAAGTTACTGAATGGGGTGACCCCATCGTTTTTGCTGTCTTGCACGAAAAATGTCCAATTTCTTTGATATTCTCGAACATTTCCTCGTTATACTATTTTGAAAACTGTTTTGATACGAAAATATGATGTGGATTTGTAATGTCACTTTGCGAAATTAGGCGAAAAAGTAGAAGGAATGTTCGCGGCACATGACGTTTCCACACCACGTGGACATGCGTTGGACAACGACATCTGCACGACCGCGCAACGTTGTCGATGTCCGTTGACGCGCACATTGCCGACGGCATCGCAGTGGAGCTTGAGCCCGACGATCGAGAAGACGGTAAGAAGGAAATGACGATCGCATTCAACGAGGAACACCAGACGACCAACAACTTGGCCAAGATATACGTCGCTCGATCGACCCACTCCACGCAGTTCGAGCGGAAGGCGGCCGAAATTGAGGAGGAGGCAGCCCTGCGTGAGGCGGAACTCAAGGCAGAAGAAGAAGCATCCCTTGCTGCATTTCGTGCCGCACTCGAATTGAAGCGCCAAAAAGCGAGAGAAGCTCAACTCGCCCACGAAGAAACTGTTGTCCGAGCTGTGTGCGCGGCGTCACTCTTGGAGTTTACCGAGCGGGAACGGATTGAAGCACAGATGTCACTCGACGAGAAGAAGCGCTTGGAGGACGAAGCAGCGCAACTCGAGAACATTGCTGCGTTGACGACGGCGGCAAAACGGTCTAAGACCATCGCTGTACAGAGTGTGTTGGATCTCAAAGCTAAAGCGTATCAAGCCAAACTGCAAGCACAAAAAGCAATCCAAGAATACGAAATGAAGGAGCGGGAACGACAAGAGAAGCTTGCAGCCCTCTCCGACCTCGAATCGCAGCGGGAGTTGGAGCTGCAGCTTGGAGCGATGAAGCAGCGCCAGGAAGCTGCCACGTTGAAACGGCAAGAGAGCGAGCGTCGCGCACTAGAGGCCAAAGAACGAGCCCAATCGTTGCGCCAATCTGCCTTGGACGCCGCCAAGCACATGCGCGAGACCACCAAGCTAGGGATTTCTGCCATACTGGAGAGTGAAGAGAAAGTTCGCGAAGCGCATTACGCGTCAGAACTACAGACAGTTCAAGGAGCCAAGGAAGAAGCCCGACGACGGCGTGAGGAGAGCGAGCGCCGTGCGACAGAGGCTGCACAGAGGGCGGCAGCACTACGAGAAAAGGCCGTGAACGCTGCCAAGGACCTGCGCAGTATCTCGAAGCGTGGGATCGAAGCAGTGCTTGAGAAGGAAGAGTTGTTGCGCCACCAGCAATTCCAGAGCCAGATGAGTGCAGTTCAGTCAGAGCGCGAAGAAGCCACGCGAAGGCGCGAAGAGTGCGAACAACGGGCTATTGCAGCCGCCGAGCGCGCCAAGACGATGGCATCACAAATTTCACTGTCCACACCACAAAGCACATTGACTCTAGCAACAACCGACACTACAGAACATACATCACTTAGCCCCGCCATCGACATTGCTGCCAGGGCAACCCTCGACGATACGATCATACCTGAGAATATCGAGTCGCCAACTGCAAGGAAGGATGCGCCGGCTGCTGAAGTGGTTGCGCCGTCTTTGGCTCCGTTGCCAGCAGGTCGTGCGAAGAAAGAGCGAAAGAAGAAGTGCGTGATCATGTAGGAGGAAGAGTGCAGTCGAATTGGTAGTTGCAGTGTTTGAAAATTGACCAAATTTTCAACGATTTGGGGAGAAAACGCAGCAAATATGTGAAATAAGTTAAAAATGGACGAAATCCACTTCACCGCAGCACGTCTTCCTCGACGAGCTGGTCGTACAACAAATCGCGGTAGGATGACCCGTTGTCGTCGAAGCTCCCGGAGGTATCACTGCTGTCCTCAGTCTCGGAATGGAACGACTCCGACACCCCCGACACCGACGGCATCCGCACGAGTTTGTTGGTCGTCGAGCGGTACAGCGCCACGTTCTTGACGAGCCAAGGGTGGTCGAGGAGGGTCGCAATGGACGGACGACTGTCTGGGTCGGACACCAAGATCGATGCCAATAGGTCTTGCGCAAGCTCTGACAGGTGGGTGGGGTAGTTGATCTTGTTGCGGTATACTTCTTGCCGAAGAGTCGAGAACGACCTATCGTCGAACGGTGCACAACCGGTGAGCACCGCGAAGAGAAGGATGCCGGTGCTCCAGATATCAGCGGGGGCGCCGGCGACACCGTCATCGCGACTGGTGGACGGCATGAACAGCAGCTCGGGACTGCAGTAAAGTGGGGTCCCACACACCGTGTGCAGCCGCTCCGTCGTGCGTTCAGACAAACCGAAGTCGATCAACTTCACTTGAAAATTGTGGGTGAGGAGAACGCTAGAGACATGGTGTTAGCGAGCGATTCCACAAGGGGAGGGACGACGAGGACCTACGTACTTTTCCAATTTAATGTCGCGATGCCAAATGTTCAATTCATGGCATGCTTGGATGGCGTGGAGGAGCTGGTCATAACAGTGGGCAGCCAAGGGTTCGTCCATTTTGTGAAATGCCAGCACGTAGTCCAGCAGGTCATGCCCTTCGACCAGTTCGTGGACAATGCAGATTCGATGGGACGTCTCGTAGGCACCAACGTATCGAATGATGTTCTGATGGTCCAAAGCTTTCGCAATACTGAGTTCTGTGATGATCTTCTTGAGGCGGCGCTGGACGCGGGCAACCGCCGTGTCCTTGACGACGACAGAATCCCCAAGAATCGACTGTCGCACTTCGATCATCTGCGCTTTGTCAAACACCTTGATCGCCACTCGTTCACCCGACGAATGGTCCAGCGCGGCAAATACTTTAGCGGTCGCGCCGTTGCCGATGACCCGTTCAAACGTAAACTATGCACGCAGTCAGTCCCTGTCAACACAAATCGCGGTCGCGGCGTCGGACACACCTTCTCGAGAAGCGCTTCCTCGGAGATCTGAGGCCCCATGATGGCCCGCAACTGTGCGTCGAGGGAGGGTGCTTCCTTCATCACTACTTCGAGGTCGTGGCAGTGTTATCTCCAAGTTGAGGCCGACGTCCAGCGTCCGTGCATCCACACACGGACGCGAATGGAGAAATGGCTGTGATCTACGCCTTGATTCGTTTCGACAGCATCCAATCTCAGGCGGGGATTTGCAACTGTCAGAGAGATAGACCAATCACATGACGCAATTATTTATAGACGCCATCCGATTGGCTAATTCGTTTCCATACAATTGCCGACTGTGCCGCCCGAGCCCTCCTCACGCATTGACCGCGCAACAGGATTGCTTGGACTGATCTCAACGAGATGCGTACCTCACAATCACGACAGGAGAGTTTCGTCCCGCGTCTCGATGTGAGCATATCAAATGGTCGCGTCGCGACGAAGTGAACGCCCTGTCTCCATCGGATCCAAATCCAAGATTTTGCATCTACAGTGCCCACGAAGCGGGTGCCGTTTCAACAAGGACATGAGGATCTGCGAGGGCGAACGGCACCGCCGATTCAACTTGCCCACGGTCTCCACGACGAAACTCCACACGATTCAGGTGGATTTTGGTACATACCGATCGTGATCGATCCTGGGGACGAACGTCACCATCAGCGCAGAGCACACGACGACGAGAACGTGGTGCTGTCTATACAAATCAGGTCAGTGATATATGTTCATTACTGCACCACAAGTCCAGCACTCCGGATAGTCCATCTCCGTAGTCAGACTACAAATAGAAAAGCAACTCGTAGACCCAACCTATAGTGACATGGGCACAAAATTTCAAAATTGTGCCCATTGACGTCTTCCGGATAACGATCCGCGCAATTGATTGGCTGATGCGCGGTTGAAGCGACCATTGGTTGGCGGTGGAATTCGTTCAATCAGCATAATGGCCCCGAAACGCAAGGCGTCCGCGCTCGAGAGTGCCGCGAACAAGAAGAAGGAGCTCGAGGAGGTGCTTACCCCCGTGGACCTCACGCTTAAGCCTGCTGGCGGGTACATCAACAAGCAGCGTGTGTTGGTTTTTGCGTCCCGAGGTATCACGACGCGATACCGCCACTTTCTCGACGACCTCCGCAAGCTCCTCCCACATCACAAGAAAGATGTGAAGGTACCAACTTCTCCATCATGCAGTTCGTGGCAATGACGTTCTCATTGTTGTCTGGACAACGTAGCTCGATGCGAAGGACACCCTCCACGTCGTGAACGAAATCGCCGAAATTAAAGGGTGCAACAACACGGTGTTCCTCGAAGTACACATTTCCAAGCAGCACATGCTGCATGTCTCGGTCTCATCACTGTTCGTTAGGCTCGCAAGAAGCAAGACTTGTACATGTGGGTTTCCCGTACCCCGACCGGGCCGTCAGCGAAATTCCTTGTCCAAAACGGTACCGCTAGGATGCTTCCACGTTCTTCGACTTCATCTCGTTCACCCCATTGCTTGCAGTGCACACGATGGACGAACTCAAGATGACAGGCAACGCACTCATGGGGTCACGGCCCCTGCTGACGTTCGACGCCGCATTTGACGAAACGGCCCACATGCAGTTGATCAAGGCCATGTTCATCCAAGTGTGGGGCACGCCAAAAGGCCACCCAAAGAGCAAGCCGTTCATCGACCGCGTCATGAGCTTCTATTTTGCAGACGGCAAGATTTGGTGTCGCAACTTCCAGCTCGCGGACGAGGCCGACACAAAAAAGTTGGAACAGGCGGCGCTTCACCGCGGCGAAGAGCTGACCAACCTCATCGAGATCGGCCCTCGTTTCGTCATGACCCCCATCCGCATTTTCGACGGCAGCTTCGGCGGCGTTACGCTGTACCAGAATCCCCACTACGTCGCGCCCAACGAGACACGCAAGCATGCCAAGTTCGACAAGCGCGACAAGTACGTGGCCCGAAAACTCGCCGAGGATTCGCGTGCGAGCCGCAACCAGATCAATGTCCACCCCGAAGATCAGTTCGCCGACGTCTTTGCCGGCGCCGCCTCCCCCTAAGCTAACGTGTACCTCTCAATTGTTTCGATGCGTCTTTCCTCTGTCGTCCGGCGACGAGCTAGCTAGCAGCCTGGCTCGTCCACGAAGCTGCGCCTCGGGGACCAATGTTAGTTATAGCTGCGCTAACCCACAGCGACCGACGGACTTTGTTGTGACGGAGGCGAGGACCCCACTGGCGAATGTGAGTTGCTAAAGTAGGAATCGGGAAACATCGCGTGACTTCAGCTAGTCAAACCACGGAGGGGCTAAGTAGGGTGATGGGGATGTCGGCCAGGGGCGGCGAGGGGGACTGACAGGCGGCAACGGTGCCACCGTGGACTTGGTCGCATCGGTGTTGGCGGGATGCGTGGCCCCTTCCGGGGGCAAGTGCGCGTGGTTCGCCGTCGAGTGGAGTTGTGTGAACATGATGGCTTCCAGGAGGCGCACACGATGTTTGGGTCGGTCCATTTTCAGTTTGCTTTCGAGCGTTGTGTCTGTCATTTCTACTCCAAGTCCGTCCGTCAGCGAGATCGACTAAACGAACCAAGCATTTGCACCTGACAGGGCGAGGCCATCGATGTTGTGCGCCAGAAACTGCGGAACGTATTGGGACATTGCATGGGACCGGAGAAAGTCGGCGACGTGAGCTTGCGTCCACGTCTGCATGGCCGGCTCGAGGCGGTGGCGACACAGGCGCGAAGACCACTGGGGGTCCCACCCTCGCAGCAGCAACACCGTCGACTGGTGGCCATCCCGCAGCGCCAAGTCGAGAGCTGTGTCGCCATCGTCGACGGTCGTCAAGTCGAGGCGGGCCCCCGCCACGAGCAACTCTTTGGCACAGGCGACATGGCCGCCGCCCGCAGCAAGATGGAGTGCTGTGAGCCCCCACGCATTTTGGTCGTCTAGAAGCGCCCCTGCAT
This sequence comes from Aphanomyces invadans, assembly GCF_000520115.1. Lineage (NCBI taxonomy): Eukaryota > Oomycota > Saprolegniomycetes > Saprolegniales > Verrucalvaceae > Aphanomyces > Aphanomyces invadans. Next base: position 259,508 of record NW_008580164.1, read on the forward strand.
GCACAAGGGCTTGGACACTTTGCTTGGCGTTGTTCTCGGCGGCGAGATGCAGCGCCTAGTTCATGATACGTGGGACAGTCGCCGAGTGGACGTACGGTCGTGCCGTCGGGGTCCTTCAAATGGACGTTGGCGCCGCGTCTTGGAAGGAAACGTCGTCTGTCATGGCAATATTCGTAGTAGTTGCATTCGAGCGTACCTCACCAGGAGCTCCACAGCGCGGCTGGCATTCCATGCCGCGGACATCATGAGCGGGGTTCGGTCGTGCTTCCCCGTCGCATCGATGTGCTGGAGACCCCCTTGTTGAAGAAACGTGTCGATCAAATGCACGTCGTCTGCAAGGCACACGTCAATGAGTGCGTCCGGGATCGATTCAAAATCCGCCGCAAACGCGGGGGCGACCGCCATGTTGTCGTCCATGCGTCGAAATGACGTAACTGCCACTCGAGGGCGTGGGCGTAACTGTGTGAAACGGCGGCCGCCGTGGTGGCCGACGAGGATGGGCCAGAACGTGAGCGCCGACGCGACGGAGGTCGTGCAGTTTAGGAAAATGGTTTGTCCGTCCGAGTGCCACCGTGCATGGGATGACGAGCTTGCAGGTCAAGTACACGTATTACAACAACCTGGACAAGCTCGACAAGGCGACATTTGACCCTGCCGTTGGCTTTCAAGTGCGTGCGATGACGTCGCGAATGGCTGTCTAAAACGCACACTCCCAATAGATCTCGCGGGCAAGTTATCTCGAGCTGTGCAGTCGCATCGAAGGTAAGTTGTCGTCCATGGCGCGTCGCACGTGACGACGAAGTCGCTACGTGTGCGGCCAACGCAGGACGAATCGATCGGATCCCAGATTCGAGGGTCAAGGCCGCCAAGTTGGACAAGCATGTGAACGAAAAGATGGACTTCTTCGCCGCGGTCGAGCAAGGTATGCCATGCGTCATGTGGCGGTGTGGTTGTGGACTCATGGATGCCAGGCAAGGTTGTGCTCGGCGACACACTGCTCCATGTCGCCGTGCGACTCGGGCATGTCGAGATCATTGGGTACTGGCTGGACAAAGGGCTCAAGGAGAACGTCCCAAACTTCCGAGGTAACGAGATTTGTGCAAATATGACATCCACGCTGCATGGCGTCCCAGGCGAGTTTGCCCATCAAGTGTGCACCCACCCGTCGATTCAGTTGCTCATGGACGACGTCGTGCTCGTGCATGACGTGCTGGGGTATGACTACGACGATGAAGCCAAGGTAAGTTGGGTGTCCATGCGGTCGGCGAGCGGCTCATGCTTACGTCCGCCATGGCGGGACTCGCTCGTGCAGGTCCACCGCCTCGTTCGCAGCTTGAGGCGGATGTGGCCGCTGTGGGTACGTCTCCCCTCGACAACCATGCCATCCCGGTCGATGCTCACTTCCTGCGTAGATGTTTGACGCGACCGAAACCGGTACTCGTCCATTCGCCTCCCATGATTTCCCCCGTCATGCTCAACAACATCTAGCGCTGCTCGTCAAGGTCCTTGGGGACGTGCGAAGCTCGCATCCGTTCCTGAACAAGTACCTCAAGATCGCCAACACGCTGGCTGCGCGGTGCGTCCGCCGTGCGACGCACAAGACTGTCATGGTCGTTCGTGTGCATGACAGATATCGCAACCGGGTGTCGCATCTCTGCCTTCCCGTCGCCATCGACCTCCTTCGCGAGAACGACCACAAGGCGTACGATGCCAAGGGCGCGATGTTGGCATGGCCGACCGATGAAAAGCTCCAGCTCATGTGGGATGTACGAACTGAGGTCGCAAGGATTCCTGCGACTGACCACGCTGCAGGTCCTTCGAGCGACCTTTCCTCAGTGGAAGCGCCAAAAAGATGTGGAAAAGGACGTCGCGTATCTGGTACGATTCCCCCTCGACCGCAAACGATCCGTCCATTCGCCCGCTCCACAATGGATGGCTCGTAGCACTTTGTTGAAGATGCCATGGCTGCGTGGATTGCGATGGCGGATGACCTGCGCTTGTACCACGATGACGCGCCACCCATCACGGCCGACGTGCTGCAGAACTTTGACCGTCAGATTTGGAAATCACGGCTTGGCCCTGACCCCGACGACGTCGATAACTTGTGCGCTCACATCGACGGCGTCCAGCAGTTTGTCCGCGCCAAGGACTTCCACGCATGATCGTCCACCCCGTAAACTCAACGAGCCATCATTTACGTTGTAGAGCACATCCATGTGCCAATATGCTGCGTCCGCGTTGACTTTTTTTCACGACGCCCGACAGCGTCAGCCAAACTTGCCATCGAACCCGACAAACCCGGCGAGTTTGAAAATCGGGAAAAATGGCTTGGCATGGAGCCTGGAGCACCAGTTCCACGCACTCGTGAGGCGGCCGTCGATGCACGACCCAGCGTCAAAGAAGTTGTCGGCGCCGCTTCCGTCGAACGCTTCCCGAAAGAAATCGACCAGGATGTCTTGCTTGAGCGCGTCGGCGCCGCCAAACGTTGTCTCGATGTAGCTCTTGAGCTCGGCAGACTTGGCCACGAGTGTGTCGATCTCGTCCAACGTGCGAACGACGGGACGGAGGATGTGGCCGACTTGCGCATACTTGTCGATAAACATGAGCGCGTTCGGGACGTTCTTGTCCCCAAGGTGGATGACCGAGCTCCCGACCCAGTGGTCGAGCTTGCGCTGCGTCGAGTGCAAAATGACGTGCATGGCGCGCGAGATGAGCGGCGATGGCTGGATGCGATGAAGACCTTGGCCCGTGTCTGTGAGTTGGTACGGCGCAGAACCCGACAGCAAGTCTTCATCCGTGAGACACCACAGCCGAAACATGTCGTGCGCGATCTCGCGCCACAGCGTGAGGCTCTGGAGGACGTAGTGGAATTGTCTCGCGTGCGTGTGGGAGAGGCGGGCGCCGTCGTTTCCAGACACAATCGCGAGCGAGTACTTGGGGTCGGCGCCGGCCGCGTCGTTGGATGGGGTAAAGTACTTGTGCAGCATCCCAATCATGCGGTCGATGGGGTCCCGCTCAAAGTACAAGTGGTAGTTGTTGTCCGCGATCGAGTACAAACACTGCTGGATATCGTCGGCGCGGAGAGTGGGCGACATGAATTGATTCGTGATCTTGCGGATCGCGACGTCCTTCTTCTTGATCTGTTCTTGGATCTTGGCGCGGGATTTGCCCTCCGGGGCCACCACCATCGTCGCGCATTCGATCAGCGGGTGGTCCAAAAGCGCCAGCGCATCATGCGACTCCAAAAGCGCGTACACAGTCTTGAGCGGCTGGATTGGACTGAACCCGAGGAGGTCTTGGATGGCAGGGGACACGGCGTCTTGGAGAAGGTACATGAGGATGCCGTACTCGCCGCGCATCTTCTCGGGGTTCATGATCTTGTACCGCCGTCCGAGCTCGAAGAGCTCGCCAAAGAACCCTGCAAGCGCGTCAAACTGCTTCTCTTCGAGCAGGGTCTGCCCGGCGGCGTAGTCCATCGATACGACGAGCCCGGAGAGGAAGCCGGCAATTTCCTGCAGCTGCATGCGAGTCCGCTTGGCAGGCGCGGTCGTTGCGGCGACTCCCGTGTCAATCTTGTCCGTGTAGTGGCACACATTGAGAGCGGCTTCCAGCGTCCGCAGGCGCTTACGTTCTTCGTACGTCAAGCGAAGGGGGATGTACTTGGCGCGGTCGCGCATGGACGTCGTAGAGGACGGTGCATCGGCTGACGAGGGGCTCGTTCCCTCCGCCGTCGACTTACCTATGAACAACGATCCCATCAAATTACAGATGCTTTTCCTCGGCCCGCGAAAGTAGCGCGACACCGTGGACGCGTCGTGGGCATCATCGCCGCTCGAGTCATCACCTTCGGGAGCACGGGGTGATTCAAACACAACAGGTGTGCTTGCACCTGCTACGGCATCTTCCTACAGAGTTGTGTGTCAGAATCAACACTAGGATGTGGCGGATGCACCTTTGTCTTGCCCGAGGGAGTCGCTGCGGTATGGAGGATGGGCTGGAACGTATGCGTCTTTCGGTTTCCCTTGCGATGCTGCCCACCATAGCACAGTTGGCAAAAGTGATCGTGGCACTGTTCGCAGAAGACTTCGGCAGCTTGGTGGCGGCACTCGATACACACGGTCGTGTCGAGTTCTTCTTCGTTATCAACGACAGCATTCACATCTGATGCACCAACAACTTGGGAGGCGGGCGCATCCACATTCATGGACGAAGCGTCGTCGTCGTCTTCATCCGAGTGGTCTAGCAGCTCCGACAGCCGCCGCAGCCTGTACAGTCCTTTGCGGTCGGTCATGATTCCGTGGCCAACTCCTGCCGCCCCACTGAAACCGACGTCGTTTGATTGGATGATACTCCTTCGATTTCCAACGAATTAAAATGCACAAACGTTGCAGGCCAGAAGAATATGCATCATCTTCCGAGCGAATTTCAGCGGACACCGGTTCTGCACACACGTCTGCTTCAACGCGGACGGCTCTTGTGGTGTCGACTGCGTGGGCATGCTTTAGGCTACCTACTGGTTGTGACCACGGCATCCCCACGAGGGCTTGCCAGAGTTGCCAGTCTAATTATTTTGTCCAATCAAAAGGATTCAAAAAGATTTTCTCAGCATTTTATCCAATAAGATTTAGTTAATGGTGCACGAGCTCTCTGGGTGGCCATTGTGGAATCGCTCACTGACGAGAAAAGCATCATGGCCGATGTGAACGATGTGCATGTAGAATTGGAAGAAAAGCTGTCTGTGGAGGAGGCCCAAGCTGTTGCAGCTGCCGCTGAAGTTGCGAATGCCACGTCCAAGTCTTCCAAGAAGGTGGCGGCGGCGCCCACTGTGTACGAATCGCGCTTGCACGAAGTGCGCGACTGGAAAAAGAGCACGTTGACGCTAGACGAACGCTTCGAGCTGTGCAAAAGTGTGGGCGAAGAGTGCATCAAAGAAGAGGAGCTTCGCGCGCTGCTTGAAAAGAAGGAGCACCCCATTTGCTACGACGGGTTTGAGCCGAGTGGCCGCATGCACATTGCACAAGGCGTGCTGCGCATGATCAACGTGAACAAGCTTACGAGCGCGGGGTGCATTTTCCGCTTCTGGGTTGCGGATTGGTTTGCGCTGCTCAACAACAAGATGGGCGGCGATCTGAAGAAGATCCGTAAAGTCGGGCAGTACATGATCGAAATCTGGAAAGCCGTCGGCATGAACATGGACAACGTGCAATTTCTGTGGGCATCGGACGAGATCAACGCCCATGCGGACGAGTATTGGACGCGCGTGATTGACGTCGCGCGCAAGTTTAACGTGGCGCGCATCCAGCGATGCTGCACCATCATGGGTCGCAAGGAAGCCGACGACATGAGCGCCGCGCAAATGATGTATCCGTGCATGCAGTGCGCGGACGTATTCTTCCTCAAGGCCGACATCTGCCAGTTGGGGCTGGACCAGCGCAAGGTTAACATGCTGGCGCGCGAGTACTGCGACGAAGCTAAGATCAAGTTCAAGCCCGTGATCATCAGCCACCACATGCTCATGGGGCTCAAGCAAGGCCAAGAAAAGATGAGCAAGAGTGACCCGGACTCGGCGATCTTTATGGAAGACACGGTGTCGGACGTGAGCCGCAAGATTAAGAAGGCGTACTGCCCTCCCGGCGAAGTGGACGGAAACCCTATCATGGACTACATGAAGCACATCATCTTTCCCATGTTCCCCGACGGCGTCGTTGTTAAGCGCAAGGAAGAATTCGGCGGCGACAAGTACGTTCATAATGCGATGGAATCGCCCTGGTTCATATGACGGCACTTTTCCACAGGACCTACCTCACGTACGACGAAATGGCCGCCGACTACCTTGCGGAAGCCATCCACCCCGGTGACCTCAAGCCGTCGCTGACGGAGCACTTGAACTTGTACGTGCTCTGCTGCGTGGATAATCTCGTCGGCACGAACTGATGGCATGGTGGGTGTGGTGTAGGATCCTCGAACCCGTGCGCAAGCATTTTGAACAAGGCGAGGCCAAGAAATTGCTGGCGGAAATCAAGAAATTCAAAATCACCAGATAAGCAACGCCCTGTCGAGTCTCAGCAACGCGCGATGGCATTCATGTCGAGGTCGTCCTCGTTGCTCGTGTTTAACCCTCCAACAAAATCTAAACGAATGAGTGGAATCGCTTTGGTTCACATTATGACCCAAAGTGCTCGCACCGGAGCTTGTACAACGGATGCATCGGGTTCACAATTTGAAGCGGGTCGTCCGATACGAGCCACAACGTCAGCGCATACCGCTGGGCGCGCTCGTCGGTTGGGGCATTTGCACATGGCCGCACGTCGTGGACGACTTGGTCGCTCCAGAAGACGGCCAACGTGTCGGATCGAGGTTCCACGGCCACGACGCCGCCGTCCTTGGTGTATACTTGGAGCTCACCGCCATGCGCTGGCTCCCAATGCGGATTCAAGTAGTACACCATCGTGACTTTGCGCTGATCGGGCAATCCTGCAGTATCGCAGTGCTTGGGATCTTACACATGAGGAGGCGTCATGACGGGGAAGAGAGGGAACGAAGACGCTTACATGAAGCACCGTCGCCGAGAGACACGGCCAACTTGGACGCGTACGCCCGAGAGCTGATCTGAAGCTCCGGGAATAGTTCGTTGAGCATAGATGGGGCTTGCAACATTATGCTTCGAGTGTAGTGGAGTATCGTCGGGGCAACGTCCCATTCGTGGCCGTCCAGTTCCGATGCAAACACGTTGTTTTTCGGAAACGATTTGCCTTGCTCGTCGACTGACATGGATTGAAACATGTAGCCCTCTTTGTACAGCCGTTCTGCCTCATGGCGCATGGCCGTGGCGACGGTGTTGGAGGCAAAGCCACGCAAGATGCAAAACCCTTCGGACTCCAAGCCTTGTCGCAGCGCCTCTCGCGTGGCTGGTGGGAAGAGTGGCAGCAGCACATTTTCGTCAATGACCTGGTTCGGAGAGGATGCAAACCCTCGGGGGCGAAGGACCGCTGACGCTGGCCGTAGACCTGTCCGCAACCATCGCGTCGCCGTGATCATCATCGTTGTGGCGCTCAATTCAAAGGGCACCAGTGCTATGAATCCGGTTAATAAGCACAAATGCATCCGAATAATGATACGTCGAATTTCGGACAAATTTCGAAGTAACGTTAACTTTGGATCCCGCTTCAATCACATTGACGGGAAGATGACAGCGGCGGCGTCCGATGCCACCAATGTGTTTGTGTACGGCACTCTCAAGCGGGGCTTCCCAAACTTCGCGCTATACCTGGGACCTGCAGTCGAACGTAAGAAGGCAGTATTTCTGGGAGATGGCACCACGTGCTCCCCGTATCCGCTTGTAGTGGGCGGCGACCGGTCCGTACCATTCTTGTTGAACGTGCCAGGCGAAGGTGCCCCGATCTCCGGCGAGGTGTACTCTGTCGATGTATCGACGCTGGAGGCGCTGGACATTCTCGAAGGCATCAGTGACGGGTACTACAAGCGTGTTTTGGTTCCTGTCCACGTTCGATGCAGCAACGTCACGCTCGACTGCTTTGTGTACATGCGAGTCGTTGCACAGGACAACGACCCGTTGCTGCAACTGGAGCGCGTGACCAGCTACACAAAAGAAGCAGCTCAAAATTACAAGTCCCGCACGAAGTTGCCCAACGTCGCCATCCTAGCACTTATCCACGACCTGGACGAACACATGAGGCACACAGTTCAAGCGAAACTCGAAGCGGGCGAGTCCCTCGACGCTGCTTTGCGCGCCAGCACATCTAACTCCTCCTAGGGCTAATAGAAAGCAGGCCAGAGGTCCTGATGCATTTGGATTTTACAGAAAAAAATCAAGATCCAGTGGATAGATTGTAAGTTTACCCATCGGCGTCCGCCATTCAGCTCTATAATACCATGCACGCTGCCCTACTTACCACTGCCCGGTTCGAACGACAATGACCGTGATGTCGTCGCGACTGCCGCGGGCAACACTGTCCTGCGCAATAGCTTCGCACGAGCATGCGCACCCGACGCTGCCGTCCTCGGCGACCTGGTTGTCCATCCACGTCGAGTCAGCAAGACACAGCACATCTCGGCTGGACATGACATCCCACACACCGTCGGTTGCGAGCACGTACAAGCTGTCTGGACAGAGCTCAGCCTCGTTGATGTCGGGGTCGGCAATCACCCATCCTTCCATCCCAGGCATCTTCATGTCCAAGTCCCCAATGCTTCGCGACGGCGCCAACACGCCAGCGACGCGATCCATGATTACATGCCCGCCTGCCTTGGCGATTCGCTGCTTTTCCAAAGGACAACTGGCTTTGTGATCCGTCGACAGTTCCATGTACTCGCGTCCCTTCTTTCTTCGCTCCAGCGCAGACACACGACAATCTCCGCAATTCACGACGAACCTTGTGCGTCTGCCGTCTTCTACGACCACTAGCGCCACAAAACACGCGCCACTGAAATCGTTCGCAACGGTGGCAACTTCTGCAAATCTCGTCTCGAGGGTTGCTGTGGCGTGGCGAAGCGTCTCCACCGTCAGCTCTGGTTCCTCGTCGAGGATGTCCACGAGGTGGGTCTTCACGTACTCGGAGGCCAAGTCACCGCCGTGACCGTCGATGACGGCGAAGACACTGAATCGAGGTCCGCGGTACACCACGGCGCGATCTTCGTTCGAATGTGATGGGCTTTTCCACGACACAAACGCGCTGCTCAGCGGCACAAGATCCTTTTCATTGTTCGTAGACTGGTTGTCTTCTTGCTCGTTGTGTTCGTTGCCCAATGCGTCGGCCACGTCGTGAAGATCCAACGAAACTGGACACACGTTGCCCTTGGCGAACTGTTCGTGCTTTCCATGAGCGACCGCGGAGTTGCCGTCGGATGTTGTCATCATGGACAGCTGAATGTTAGAGCGCTGAAAGTCCATGTCGTGTCCAGCGCAGTGGTTGATGGGCGATGTGGTCGAAGCAAGTTCTTCCGCGTCGCGATCGATATACCGTGTTGGACGCGGTGAGGAAGAACAAGTAAGCTTGCTGCTGTTTAATTTCTCAATAGAATAATACAAACATCAAGATTAAAATAGGGAAACTATAGGAAAACTCGGTCCACGACCAAGCCAAGTTGAAGCAATTTTACATAAAGTTGACTTGCTTACATCATGAAGGGTCTCGTCGTGACACAAAACCTCCACATGTGCAACAGCAGGAAACATGAGCAAGTAGCATAAATGCTGTAAATTCTCAATGCATTTTCCATTGTTCACGTATGACAGTTAACAGAAAAACTGCTACCTGGTGCTTTTCCTTGATATGTTCGTGTGATCGTATGTACAGGCGATCTGAATCAAGTCACACTGGGGGCCGAAGCGCTGAGCGGATGGCACGATCACCAGTAGCGATGCTATTGTGACCGCGACCTTTTCATTGCTGTGACAATGCGATGTGTACATGGATGGACACCACCTGGGGCAGACGCTGTGGGGGCTGTGTATTTTCAGCGAATCAAGCTCCAGGAGGAGTTATACACAAATATAATTGGTCTATTATCAGCGAATCAAACACGTTCGTTCTGCATCATGAAAGGTAAAATTAGAACTCTTGCGCTGCTGCCCTTTGTCACTCCGCCGCATTGCGATGACGATCACGACTCGGTCGAGGCGGGCCACTGCTTTCACGAGTGGGCACACGCCAGCCGTTGTTGGCCCTGGGTCTTATGCACCTGACAATGCCACTCATCCGATCGTGCAACCGAGGTACGCTCAACTTCAGCGAGATCCATTCCCATGTGCTGCACAGCTACTCCGCCTTTGCAAGTTCGAACAAGCGAGACTTGAACAAGAACACTGGGACGTCAGCAATCACCCCAGGTAGGTCACGAATTGAAGAAAGCGAGGGTGCAGTCCCACCTGAATGCCCGGTACAGGTCCTGGGGCGTACGCCACGGACGCCACGGCAGGCCACACCTCTGGAGTTGCCTGTGGCCAGTCGTCCAACGTGTTCACGACAAAGGTGCAATTCCCACAACGATGAACCGTTGTACTGATAGAGCATACCCTGAAAAGGTGCCTCGGTTTGCTCCCCACGCACCAGGATCGACCATCTACCTTCCTTCCACAGTCAATGACAACCCCGGTCCCGGAGCGTACTCGTGCCCAAGTGCTCTGGAACCGACAGACAAGTTCACGGCGATGCGCCCAACGTCGCATCAGTTCTCCAACTTGATTAAACAAGGGGTCCCAACCATTCCTCGAAAAGACCAAAGCTACGGGTACAGCACCGATGGCGACGGCGACCTCCACCGGCACTCAGCCCCCGCTTCGACGTACTCTGGGCTGGGCAATGACACCGTCGGGCCAGCTTGCTACAACGTCCGAAAGGAGCCAGGGGGTGACCTTGCTGCCACCGTGGCCAGCTTGAAGTCCACGACCAAGCGAGACGTATGGGACGAATTGTCCCCGCGACTCGATATTCCAGTACCACGTCAGCTTCATGCTGTCGCAGCAGCTCATCCTGTCGTTGCCCCTAGGGCCCAGGCCATTACAACCCCAAGGGACTCACGTCGACAATGGACAAGGCAGAAAAACCAAGCGCCGTGTTTGCGTCCAAGGTCCCGATATTGCCCGAGCCGCGGCGGATCCAGCAAGACGACGAGAAGGCGTTGCTCCTGGCCCTTCACGAGCAAACCCACGTGCGAAAGTCCAAGTTTCGGGGAATCAAGAAGGAGCAATTCGGATCCACGTCGGGGCGCACCGACATCGCGTCCAACATGCACACACCGTTCGTGACCCCCACGTGCAACGAAACCCCCGGGCCTGGCACGTACGTGGACAAGAAGAAGAACCGATATGCCGTCAATCGTATACATCAACGGCCGACTCTCCGCGACGACGGCGTCGGGTTCCAAGCAGTGTCTGAGCGGCCATGCCTAGCCAAAACGAAAACCAACAACCCGATGGTCAGCACCACACGCAAGAAGGAGTTGTCATCGAGTCACTCGGTAGGGGCCTGGCGCGTACAACCCGACGGGCTACGGCCACACGCTGGAGAAGAAGGTGCGACAGCGTCAAGGGATCGGACGGATGGGGCAGTTTGGATCGACAACAGAGCGGTTCCTGTGGAACATGACCCCCGAATCCATGGAGCCGGAGGAGCAAACCCCCGGACCTGGAACATATATCCCGGCACAACCCCCGCACAACCGCACTGGTCCCGCCAACGGACGGCGGCCCCGTGTGTACACGTCGTCCGCGTTCCGGAGCACCACCGAGAGGTAATATGTGTGGTTGTGTCGACGTGATGCGTCATTGCGTGCTTGGTAGATTTGCCAAAGGCAACAACCACGCGCCAGAGTTCCACATCGTCGGGGCATGTTCGGCGCCTGCAGTCGGCGACTACGACCTGGTCAACCCCCCGCAGCACAAAGTCGCGACGAATCCGTACCTGAAGATCCCGTTTATGTCCCAGGGACAGCGCAGCGAGATCGGCCAAGACATGAAACAGATGGAAGTGCCGGGGCCAGGCCAGTACGAAGTGTTGTCGCCACGGGACCTTGTTGTTGGGACACAAAGCCGGACGCGAACGAATGCTGTCCGATCGACGTTGGGAACGAAGCCTCGCTTCGACAAAGGCCCGTCCAAGCCACATGAGCTGCTTGGTCCCGGGTCGTATGCAATTCCGACCACAATTGGCACCAAGAGCTTCAACGTTACGATGAAACCAAAAACATGATGCTGATACGTTGCGCTCATGTCATGCCCTTGTCGAGAACTACACAGGGCACACGCATCCTTGAAGCTCATGATAAAGGGAATGATGAAGGAGGTAGCAAGCTTGTGTTGGTAAGACCATAGCGTGTCGAGATAAGTACCGCGGATGCAAGCATGTCCTTGCATCATATCAGCCAAGGTCAGACCCCATCTACTCGCGAAGCATCGATGCCGTGGATGTCATGCGTCAATTCGTTTGCGGTCAATGCCCCTTTGAAATATGGCATGACCTCGGAATCCACTCTGCAATCATTGCGTGCATGCAGTTGGGTGAAAATTCCTTCCGCCTTCCGCGGCAATGCATGAGGAGTAACACACACAGAAGATCCAGCGATGATTTTCTCCGTGGAGACCTGTGGCGTGATGAAGAGACAAACATTGGGCGCCAGGATTGTGATATGTGGCGGCTCCACATCCCGTCAAACAGTCGGGGTGTCCACAGTTGATCGCAGTTGTGATTGAATGCCGTCGAAGTGAGCACCTGGCGCTGTCGATTTCCTCTGGCGCGGCTAGATCAAGGTAGAACATCCAGCTCGACCGACCAAATTGGCGTCGCGCTCGTCCTCGAACAAGGTGGATCACGTGCTGTCACGTTCACAAGTGGATCGCCCAACTTTGGGAAAAGCTTTCACGCGAAATTCTTCAAAACTGCCAAAATTGGGAAATAATGTCAAAAATGGGAATACGTGCCGAAATCGAATGATGTCGTGGGAAGGGTAATTACCTTGTACAAGCTGTACGAAGCAAAAGCACCAAAATGCATGGAAAAAGATGAAAACTTTCAACCTAAATAGGCAAGAATATGTCGATTTTGCGGTCCTTTACGCCTATCGCAAGATCCAAGGTCAAAATCCCACCACAGTTGCAAGTCAACGGTGATTGGTCAAATTCCTACGAGACAACCACAGAGATGTCATTTTGAAAAAGGACGGGAGGAGCACGAACATGAGCGACGACGTTGAGTACACGGTGGACACCCCGAGCGAGCAACTGTGGAGCGCCATCGATGACCTGCGAGAGAAGCGCGATAAGCTGGTGTGCCTATCCCCTCCGATTGTGTTCCATCATGTGACAAAGCCGTGTCTGCTGTAGATGACGATAAGTCGCGCGGAAGAGATGGGTTTCAACCAACGCCTCGACATGTACAAACGGCAAGTGACGAATCCTGCGATGAAGAACAATGCTGAAGCACAAATTCGGTTGATGCAACAACAACGGACATTTGCCGAGCAAAACTTGCGCCGCAACACACAGAAAATTGATACACAGATCGATACTATCAACCGACTGCTCGAAGAGAAAAAAGTTCGAGGTACATATAGGCATCTACATCGCTCTGTGTTCAACTAGATTCTCATGACGACGTGTCTAGACCAACGTGAGCTGGAGGTCGGCCTGACCGAAGTCAAAACCGACGTGTCCAATCTGAAGCTTGTAACGAGTGAACTGACGGGTCAAATCAATGCACTCAGGGCAGAAGCTCAAGCTCGAAAGAAGGAATTCGACGCGAGTATTGCCGAAATCCGTCAACAGGCCACCGCGTCCTCCGAGTGGAGCGAAGATGTGTACGCTCAAATTTACACCTTGCAAGCGCAGGCGCAAGTGCTCATGGCGGAATACGATGCCAAGCAAAAGGCCCTTCGAGAGAAGCAGTACATCGACGAAAACCCATCGTATTCTCGGGTGTACTCGACTGTTTTTTCCAAGATGAACGAGATTTTCATCGCGTCCAAGGCGATTGCGAGCGGCATGGTGACACGTGAAGCGTACTCGGACGGCGAGAAGCTCGCAAGTTACATGACCCTACTCAACGAAAAGATTCCGTTTCCACCTGCGCAAATGGTCATGACGTGCATTACGAACCGCGTCGAAGGTATTTCAGCGAAGCGGGAAGAGGACCGCATCAACAACATTTCGTCGAACGCGAGCAGTTTTTCCGAAATGGACGAGGTAATTTGTTTTTGCTGCCCCCTGTGCGTCCTCCCTAACATGGTTTACCTAGATTTGCGATTGGATTGCCCGAGGCCTCGTGTTTGCTTTCGAGGAGCAAATTCAAGCCATGACTGCCAAGGGCGTCGAGACGTTCAGCGAGTGCTTGGTTCGCGGTGTGATCGAGTTCCTAAGCACGCCTCCCGCCGAGCGTGACGCGGGCCTACCGCACCACTCGTCCGTCGACAACCCCCTCGATCCCGCCGCGCTCCTGGTGTCCCAAGTGCTGGTATTTTTGTGTCGCAAAGATTACCAAAAGGTCGAAAATGGCGTTGAAAAAGTCGCGTCCGGGTGTTTCTCTTTCCTCGAATTCAGCTTCCTTGCGTCGTTTGCCCAGCGGAGCAGCACTGCGGCGACCCTCGAGCGATCGAAGAATCCCGTTGCGATTGAAACACGCATTCCAAACGTCGAGTGGACAGATGTGGGCATTTTCCAGTTGTCCGGGCTGCGCACAGCGACCGGCACGACATGGTACGGCGACGACAGCCGCCCCGACCTTTACGGGTACCGTCTCGGTGGCGTGCGCGATGCATTTCAACTGCACTACATCGAGTACCCAACCCGCGCAACGAGCAAAGTCCTCCCATTGACCGAAGATCAACTCGACCGGAATCCCGAAGCCCACCGTAAGGTTTGGGAAGGTCGTTGAGTGCAACCACCAACTTTGCCAAGGAGGTTTTCACGTTGTCGTTATTTCGGTCCATCCAAACGATATGTTGGTCAACCATAGCCCCTCGCAATATCTCGAGACGGTCTATGCAGAGAACGCCGTCGACATTGACGTTTTGACAATTGTATGGCCGACAGATCCACTTGTATTGACCGCTTGAACCTGTGCCCTCATGAAGCACCATCGCAAAGCATGCACCGCACGACGTTGATGAGGTTCTGAATGCGTTCGTCTAGCGTCTCGATGGATGCAAGCAACATCACCACGCCAGAGGACTTGGCGCGCAGAGAAAAATCCACAGGGTCGCGCACTCGGTCTAGACATGTTCATGGCTTCCACGATGACGTCGACGGGGTTGTACCATATTGCCACATCGCAACGACAAAGCGCAGTCCCCACACCATGATCGAGTCGCCGACGGTGGCGGCGGGATGCGCGGCCATACGATTTGCTGCTTGATGCAGCAGCACCACCAAACTCGGACCGATCACATCTTTGGACTCCATCAGGAATTCCAAGTTGGACGCTACATGACGGTCCGTGGGTGACGAGATGAAGGATGACAGAATTTGCGCGCCTCACCATGCTGCGCAGCCACCACCATGTTCTTGAGCGCCCATTCTTGCACAGAAAGGTTGTCTTCGTGGTCCAAGAAGCACACCAACATGCACTGGAGCACCATCGTGGACAGCTCCTCGACTTGCTGGAACCGCGAGTAGTTGGTTGTGAACGCTGCGTGGATCAACTCGAGAATCGACACGCGCATGGCCGGCGCCCCCCGGTGTGTGGCCATGCCAGACAAGATGCGTTCGATCCCGCTGCGGTTTACTTGATCGCGGGCGACGGCTACCATTCATGCGGCATCAAATCGGGACCGTGCAAGGCGGCGGCAACTTACCGTCACGCACAGCCAGGTTTCGCAGCAAGCGTATGCCCCACAGGACAATGTCCGGGTTGCCCGCGTAAGCCTGAAGAAGCGGCGTGATCTTCGCCAGTCCAAAGGATGTATAGCATGGGGGAAGCGGCGCGAGTTCCGGCGTCTTCGAGTCTATTTCAACGAATGTGTCGGTCAAGGCGTCCAGGCAGCCACTCTACAGTTTACCTGCGATGGAAAGGAGGGACACGATGCCGAGAAGGCTGCGGGCCATGCACTCGCCAGGTCGATTGGGGTGCACGAGGAAGAAGAGCGCCGTCTCCAATCCGACACACTCATCGTCCAGAAACAAGTGTCTGCAATTATACTTGGCCAGGACGAAAAGGACGCAGCACAGATCTTCCACGACGGACGGACTCGGCATGCGCTGCGAACCATCCGTCAGTGGCGCTGCGGTCGTTGGACGGACCTACCTCGGTCTTGGCGCGGACAAACAGTCGAACGAGGTACTCGTTGTGATCGCTCGCGAATTTGGCCGTGTGCTTGATTTGAATGGCGGACCGCTGGCCCGGCGCAAACGGCGACAGGATCGCCCGCAGCGCCCCCACGCACAGACTGTCGCGTCCGTGACATTTTCCAACGGCGATGAAACGATGCCCCGCTCACCTGAGGAATGGAACATTGTCATGGAATCGCCGCGCTGCCGCTTGAATGTTCTCGACGAACTTGTGGTGCATGCACTGGTCAATGGCCGGTGCTGCGCTCCTCACCAAAACAAGGGCCGGTGGAGCGTTTATAAAGGCGGTATGGACATACGTTGGGCCACACAGATCTGGCGGACTGCGTTGATTGCATGCTCCTGGCAAGGTGCGGCATGTCAGACGAAGATGCTTTCATCGCGGACAAGACCTGAAGAATCGCGCAAAGGGGAAATCGCTCCATGGCGTCCCTCAGTGCCGGGAAAATCCGTTGGTTTACCAGCCGCCATGGCATCGAGTTGGTCGCAGACGCATCTACGTCACCCGGCCGTCGGTCTCGACGTGAGCAGTTGCAAGGACGCACCTTCCGTCATGCAGCACGCCATGTACGCGCCCCACACTTGGACATCTTCGTCGTTGGGACACTGCAGCATGGCGTCGACGACACCCAGTTTGCCGTTGTACTCGGTCGTATGGTCGTCCTATTTGAAGGAACGCTTCTATCGACGTGCTCTCTGCGATGTCGACGGGACGGCACGTACTTTGACTCGATGCATCTGGGCCACGGATTCGACTTCTCTCTCGAGCAATGCCTTGGCTGCATCGGCCTGAGCAATCGCGTACTGGTACCGAAACAGCGCTTCCTCGAGCTCGGCGTGCAGGTCGTTGCCTGCAGTCATAAGTCTGACGTGCACGGCGGGCGTCCTGGCAAACGATGGAACCCACCGATCGAGCGCTGCGTGCGGATATCGTCGTCCAAGCGTTGGAGTGTACGCTTTGCCAGCACAAGATGACCGCGTCGGTCGTCCTGCATCTGGCACTTTGCGCGGAAAGCCTACACGGCAAGAGTCCGTCGGGATGCGCTTCTCGTTGACCTCACCATCCATTCTTCGAGTCGTTGGCTGGTCACATCTTCCACGGCCATTTCGGTGGCATGGGCTTCAGCGTGCAGTCGCGCCGTCTCCACGTCGAGTCGCTCGTGCAAGGTGCGCTACGCACAGAAATGTGTCACACAACGCGGCGAGTGGACGGACGCATGGCACCGAGTTGTGTTCGCTGGCTTGAAGCGCAGCGACTTGCTCTTGCAATGGCTTCACAATCGCGTCCACCATGATCTGCCATGCCGCAAATTCACATGGCGCTCGGTTCGACTAGAACACAAGCCGACGTTGCGGTGTGATGGGACGAGCGACGCCTGGCGCTACCGCGTCGAGGATGCCAAAGTCTGCGTCGGCGTCGATCAGAAGTTGAAGCACGTCGATGTTGCCCTGCTTGCATGCCAAATGAAGCGCCGTCGACCCAACCTACTTGGCTACGATGAAAAGTCATTCATGGCATTTGACGACCTTGTTTTGAGCGTTGACATGAACGCCGTGCTGCAGCAAGAGGGCCACCATCGCAGCGTTGTTTTTCTGGACGGCGACATGAAGTCCGGTGGCCTGCATTGCCGCCGGGAGGCGCGAATCCATGTCCAAGGAATGGCCGTGGCGGGCCAACAATACCTCGAGGCCAGCCACGTCGCTCTTGTTCACGAACGACCAGTACGACTTGACGAGCTGGCCCGTGTTGAGTCTGGCGGCGGGGCGGTTCGTGTCGACGCCACTCGCTTTTCTTGGCATCACGTTTGCTTGGACGTCGTCGTTGCATTGTGATGCGAACAAAACGCTCCAGTGCTGTGAAACCAACAAATGCCGAAACGGCGCCGACGAAACGACGGTCGGTGCCGCCAAACATGGCCAAGCCCAGTGTCGCAGCCGAGGACTTTACGCAGTACCTGCAGCATCTGAAGGAGTCGGGCCTCGCGGGACAGCCGGTCCAAGTCACGCTCGACCACTTTACTTTTCGCAAACCCCACGATCCGTCGTCGTTTGTGCTGCACGATGTCCACGGCACACTCGAACCTGGGTCCATGACACTTGTACGTTCAACGCGAGTTTGCCCGAATTAACATGTTCTCCCCGGTTATAGGTCCTCGGGCCGCCTCAGAGCGGGAAATCCGCTCTCCTCAAGACCCTCGCAGGCGTGTACCACTACAAGGGCTCGCCGACCAAGCACATCACGGGCTCGGTGTCGTACAATGGCCTCAGTCCCCGCGACATCCATGTCCACGACATCGCAACGTTCGTCGGCCAGACGGACGAGCACATCCCGACGTTGACCGTGCTGGAAACGTTCGAGTTTGCACATGCATGCCGCGGGCCGTCCAACAGCACCGAATGGCAACGATCGGCCGTCGCCCTCGTGAATGCCCTGGGACTGACTACATGCGCCAACACTCGCGTTGGCAACGAAATGCTGCGTGGTATCAGCGGTGGCCAACGTCGCCGCGTGTCGCTCGGCGAAATGGTGACGGGCCAAGCACCGCTCCTCCTCTTGGACGAGTACACGACCGGCCTCGACACGACGGTCGCACTGGCGCTCACGACCAAGCTCCGCGACATGTGCAAATTCCTCCAATATACACTCGTGTGCTCTTTGCTGCAGCCTCCACCTGAGGTGTTTGAGCTATTCGACAACATCGTCCTCTTGAACGAAGGCCACGTGTGCTACTTTGGTCCGCGCACGGACTGCGTGCCGTACTTTCGATCGATCGGGTACGTGTGTCCGGGTCGTCTTGACGCCGCCGAGTTCATCCAGCACGTGTCGACGGATTTGGGCAAGCTGACCAAGGATGCAGCTTTCACTGGCGATGTGCCTTGTACGCCGGTGGATTTTTCCAACGCGTTCCGAGCGTCGCCAGCCGCACTCGTACGGCGGCACGCGGCCGCCATCCCTTTGTCCCAACGTCCTCCACACGTCAAGAAATCTCTCGTCAAGCAGTTTGCGCTAGTGTTTCAACGACAGCTCAAGCTCGTGCGCCGCGACAAGCGATTCAACAGGGTGCGAGTCGGGCAAAGCACCGTGTTTGGCGTCATCATCGGGTCCCTCTTCTGGCAACTCGACGACGGCCCACACTCCCTCGTGTCCAAGGCTGGTCTCTTCTTCCTCACCATCTTGTTTACGTCCATGACGACGATTTCCAACATTGCGTATACGATGGAGGTTCGTCCCGTCATTTTAGTCCCCACATCACCGTGGTCGTAGGTTCGCAACATTTACATCAAGCAGTCGTACTTTCAACTGTACCCCGCGGCCGTGTACGCAGTATCGGAGAGCGCGATCGAGGTCGCCGCGACGCTCGTCCAAGTGCTGCTTTTTACGGTCTCGTCGTACTGGATGTGTGGGTTCTCGGACACGAACAACGGGATGCCGTACGGGTTCTATTACGTCGTGGTGTTCCTCAACAGCGTGAGCATGTGCCAGCTCTTCAAGTGCTGCGGCGCGGTTGCAGCGACCCGAACGACGGGTCTCATCTTGGCCGCCACGTTTATCTTTATCGAGCTCGTGTTTTCAGGATTTGCCGTGCGCGAGTCGGTGCTCCCGGACGGCCTCAAGTGGATCTACTGGTTGAATCCAGCCTCGTGGGCGTTCCGCGGACTCGTCCAGAACGAATTCAGCTCGCCCGTGTCTGCGTACGACGCCATCCACCCTCGCCTTCACATCCGCATGGGTCACTACTACATGGCGTTGATGGGGGTAAGCCAGAATCTGGACTACATGCCAGGGGCCGTCGTGTACTTGCTCGGGTTCTTTGTCGCGCTTGTGATGGCGACTGCCCTGGCGTACCATACGCTCAAGCATGAGAAGCGATACAGCGGGGATAGCGCCGCCCGCCACCGCACGGTGCTGGACCCGATGGCGCAGACGAATCGTCGAGACAGTGTCAAGCTCGTGGCCGACCAGTTTCCAGTGGACTTTGCACCCGTGACACTGTCGTTTCGAGACCTGCGATACACCGTCGTCGTACGTGCCACAATCCATTTTTCGAGGCTTGTTTAACATGGACGTTTAGCTCGCCGACAAGGTAAAGGCCAAAGGCGGAGCGAAGTATGCTACCGTGGAGCTGCTTCGCGGGATCCACGGCCATTGCAGGCCCCACACGCTGACTGCATTGATGGGGTCGAGCGGCGCGGGAAAGAGCACGCTCTTGGATGTACTGGCTGGGCGGAAGAACTCCGGGACAGTCGCCGGCGAGCTCTTTGTCCAGGGACGGCCCATGACGAAGCGTGACCAGCGCAGATTCGGATACGTCGAACAAACAGACATGCATTGCATGCGGACGACGGTCGTGGAGGCGTTCGAGTTCAGCGCGCGCCTGCGTCTGCCAGAGTCGGGCCAGCGCAACGCCCGCAACATCATCCAGTCGACGTTGGGGCTTCTAGAACTCGGCAACATCCAGCACGCGTCGCTGACAACGCTGTCCGGGGAACAGATGAAGCGCGTCACGATCGGCGTCGAGTTGGTAGCGAACCCGAGCGTCCTCTTCCTGTACGTGGTGTGACAACGATTCGGTGTACCCCCTTGGGTGGTGGGCACCTCTTGCCTCAAAGCCCACCGCTGAAGTGGCCATCGTGTAGAGATGAGCCCACGAGCGGCTTGGACGTCCATGCGGCCAACGTCGTGATGGAGGCGGTCAAACGAATCGCTGCCGCCGGCCGCACGGTGATATGCACGATTCACCAGCCAAGTCTGTCCCTCTTCGAGCTCTTCGACGACTTGATCTTGCTCCAGACGGGTGGGCTTCAAGTGTACTGCGGTCCCGTTGGCCTCGAGAGCTCCGACCTCCTCGGCCACTTTGAATCGATCGCCAACGTCCGAATGCACCACAACGTCGAAAACCCGGCAACGTACATGCTCGACGTGATGACAGCGCACCCGGAAATCGACTTCCACGCGATCTACTCGACCAGCGCCCAGCGCGAGAAGACGCTGAAAGCGATCGAGGCCGTGTGCCAAGCCCACGACACCGACGCGGCCGGACGCGTCGTGGTCAAGTCGTCCGAATCGACGACGACGCATGGTGGCGGGTACGCCACGTCGTTCGGGACGCAATTTTGGTGGCTCTTGCATCGGATGTGCCGCAAGTACTGGCGCACTAGAGAGTACAGCGCTGGTCGCGTGGGGGTCAACCTGTTCGTCGCGCTGCTCCTGGGGCTGCTCTTTTCCGCCAAACGCCTGACGTACACGAGTGACGTGGATTCGCAAATGGGCCTCGTCTTCATCGCGCCGTTGTTCATGGGGGTCATCGCTGTGATCACAGGTATGCATCGCCGCGTTTGTCACCCTGCGACCGCACTCACGGGACGCAATCGCAGGGCTGCCCGTCGTCGATGCCGAGCGCATGGTGTTCTTTCGCGAACACTCGTCGGGGATGTATGCGGCCTTGCCGTACTCGCTCGCGGTCGGCGTCGTCGAGCTGCCGTACGTCGCGTTCAACGGCACGGTGTTTGTCGTAGTGTTTTACTACTTGGTCGGGCTCCACCCGACGGCGGATGCCCTCGGCTGGTTCTACGTCCTCTTCGTCTGCTACACGCTGTACGCAACGTACTTGGGACAATTCCTCGTGACGACGCTGCCGGACGTGCGGACCGCGACGGTCGTGTCCGGGGCGCTCAACTCTGTGTTTTCCATCTTTTCGGGGTACTTTATTCACCGCGACAAGATTCCGGCGGCGTGGAGTGGACTGTATTGGGTCAGCCCCCTCCATTACATGATGGAAGGTGTCATGGTGACGCAGTTCCTCCAGAACGATGGCAACGTGACCGTCGGGTCGGCGTCGACGGGCGCCCTCGCCCCCGATCCAATCTCCATCCGCCAGTACGTCGACTCGGTGTTTGACGGGACCATCTCGTACGACCACCGGTTCCAAGACCTGGTGGCGCTTCTCGTTTGGATTGCCGTCCTTCGCGTCGGCAACGCACTCTCCCAGGCGTACATCTCGCACGTTTCGCGATAGCCGAACAACTCATGCCACGGATTCGAGGTGAACGTGCGCGTAAAACAACGAAGCTCGTACGTTCATCCGACGGATGGCTACGATGCCCCCTCAGTTGGAAAGGGGGACGACGGACTCAGGAACGCAGAAATGGGCTGCCCTTTGCAAATATACGTTGCCGCACTCTGGCCACCTTGTGATTCCACGCCTGCGACGACTCAGGCATCGTGAAACGCAGCTCTCACAAAAAGAACTAGTCCGGTAGCCGCCGTCCTTCGACATGGCTCGGTGCAGCCATGACAAGGAACGGCTGCATCCCCGAATGGTAATGCACGCCGCTGCCTGTGCGAGCGGCAAAGTGGGCAGAGGCATCGCACTCACCACTTCACGATGAACCAAGCGATCGCCGTCGCACCAGTCTGTGCCGCGTCGGGGGCGCTTCGATCGCGTTGCAACTTATACAACTGTGGAAGAGCCTATGTGATTGCCACTCGAGACGACGGAAGATGAATGGGACTGGACGTGATCGGCGGGCCAAACTGTCGTTGCGTCGGGGGAGGTTGTCGCCAGGTACGCGTGTGGTACGGGTTCAATGGGGGGGTGGCCCACTAGTGTGGCATGATATGGGTGGTTTCGCAATCGTCGCTGGCGTCGTTGTTGTAGTCGGAGGGTTGGATGTAGCCGATGGTTGAGTGGCTGAAAGTGTGTCGTCGTCGTGGGACTCTCTTTACAATCGTCAAAGCGGCAGCGCACACTCCCCCGAGACTCGGCATGACCTCCCCCGACGAATCGCTTGACCAACACGGGGCGCTCCCAGACGACTTGGTTTACACTTGCTTCACCGCACGTGACGGAACGAAGGATGCAGCCCGATATCGCCTTTGTGGTGCAGTCGGCGGTCTCCTAGACGATTCATGCCGAGGGTATGGCTTGCCAGGACGACAACTCGTGCTCTGCCCACTCGTTTCCCCTCGCTCCGCCCCTACCCTACCCCTTACCGACTCCAGTGTCGACCCTACCCCTGTGTACACCCCTAACCTACCCCTGTGTGCTGGTGGTACTCCCCTAGAGTTGGCTCTACTCGCAGGACGCCCCCCTCCCACCACGTTGATAGACTCTTCCCCATCATCTCTTCAACGCCACCAACTCCCCCGCACCCCCTCGCGGTCCTTCGGGCTGTAGACACTCGCGATGACGGGCAATTTGAACGTCAAACTACTGGGGCTTGTCCACGTAGTGCTTGTCATCGGAATCGATGCGGTGGATGGACGACTTGCCGGCACGGCTCCAAGTTGCCAAATGCAATCTCCCGATAGCTATTTGATCTGTCTGAGACACTGTTGAAGATAGCGCACATGAAAACTGTGGGTGCAGGCCCTTGATGCGGACCCGTCCACGACGACGACTCTGGTGTGAACTGACACGCACTCTAGGATCGTGGCATGTCAAGATGGGGTTCTATGTTGGCATTCACGACGTCCTGTACCCAGCCGACGGCATCCCTGAAAACAACGTGGGTGGTATGCATGGACAAAGACCGGTGGAGGTGGCGAGCATCGATGGTGCGGGTGCAGGCCTCGCCGAAGAGGGCATTAAGTGAGTCTCGATGGGTTGGACAGCTTGACATCGCACGTTGGCACTGTTTTCCTATCACTTGCCATCCCAATCGCTGGTGACGTGGAAGTTGCTGTCGCTGGCATTGCCAAACAACTCGCGGCGTGCGTGTGGACAAGGCAGCATGTTGGTGTCGTCGGCCTTGCAGTGCATAGAAGCTTGGTGCGGGCGCACCGCACGAACAAGTTTACTATGGGCGATCCTTCCATATCCTGTACGAACACCCGAGTTCCAACTAGAGGCGACGTTGTACGTGGCTGGGATGCTGCGGTGTGACATTCTTGGGCAGCTTTCAGAGCTTTCGTCCGCGGCCGCAGTGCGCAGTCACACACTACGACCCTGCTCTCGAATTTGACGGGCGCCGACCAAATATAGCCGAACACGTTTCAAATTTGCCAGTGCAAGTACAGTTCGCGGCGCACGTTGCGATGGCGGCGACGGCATCCAAATACGCGGCGTTCGTCAACACGCTCAAGGCGCAGGGTGCAAGCGAGTTGGCGACCGAGATATGCGTGTCGGGGCTCACATGGCGCAAGCCATGGAAAGACCACCGCGAGTTTGTCTTGTTTGACGTGACCGCGCGGTTTAAGCCAGGCAGCATGACGCTTGTGTTGGGGCCGCCTGGATGCGGCAAGACGAGTCTTCTCAAAGCCATTGCCGGGGTGTTCTCTACAGCGCCATTGAACGAGTCGGGGGGCGTCACATTCAACGGCATCGCAACGAACCGGCTACCCGCCGCGGACCTGCGCAGCCTCGTGACGTTTGCAGGCCAGCGCGACGAGCACATCCCGACCCTGACCGTGCACGAAACCCTCGAGTTTGCCCACGCATGTCGGTCCCAGACCTCAAACGCCGCAGTCTCGTTCGACGCGGCGGTCGGCACGGACGCCATCATTGACATGCTCGGGCTCACGGGGTGCCAGCACACCCTCGTGGGCGATGATTACGTCCGAGGAGTGAGTGGCGGACAGAGGAGGCGCGTCACCCTTGGTGAAATGCTGACCGGCCGCAGCCCCGTCCTCGTCCTGGACGAGTACACGACGGGGTTGGATACGACGGTCGCCACGGACATTACGCAAAAGCTTCGAGACATGTGCAAGGCAGTGCAGTATACGGTGGTGACGGCGCTACTGCAGCCGCCGCCAGAGGTATTTGCCCTCTTCGACAACGTGCTCATTTTGACGGAAGGCCACGTGGCCTACTTTGGGCCAACCGCCGACGCCACCGCGTATTTCGAGGCGCTCGGATTCACGTGCCCTGCCAGCACCGACGACGCCGACTTTCTCCAGGAAGTCGCGTCCGTCTACGGTGTGGCATTTAAAGCCCCCGGCGTGGGCAAAGTGCCAGGTACGGCAACGTCGTCCTTTCGTCGGTGCAATCTCGTCAACGGATGGTGTAGAGACCCCGGTCGAGTTTCACCAAGCGTTCAAAGAGTCGTCGTGGTACAGCACGCTCCACGTTCCCCGGTCCGTGGCGGCGGTCACGGGGGATGGCATCGGGCGAAAGGTCGTGCCATCCGACAGCGTCGCGCCGCCCGCGACGTCCCCGTCGCCCCCGTCATCTGCTGGACACGGTCGCTCGGCCATGTCGTCGGCACGTCGAGTGTTGCAAAGACAGTTGAAGCTCGTCGTCCGGGACACCAAGTTTAACATGATTCGGTTCGGCCAGAGCATCTTGATGGGCGTCGCGATCGGGTCGTTGTTTGGCAAGCTCGGCTACGATCCCCCCAACGTCCCGTCCAAGATCGGGCTCATGTTTCTCACGCTGCTCTTTACCTCGGTCATCACCCTCGCCAACATTGCGTACACGATTCAGGTACTCGCTAACCGTTTGTGTGGCTCACGGCGCTTCGTAGCTACGGCGGGTGTTTCAAAAGCAAGCGCTGTTTCAACTGTACCCTGCGTGGACGTATGCAGCGGCCGAGAGCGTCGTGGAAGTCGCGTGCACGTTTGTGCAGGTCTTTCTCTTCACCGTGACCACGTACTGGATGTGTGAGTTTTCGCCGGTCGGCCTCGGCGAGCGCTACGGGGTGTACTACGCCATCATTTTCCTCAACAGCGTGTCCGCCACTCAAGCATTCAAGTGCATCGCGGCATTCGCGCCGTCCGCCGTCTCGGGCTTGATCCTCGGTGCCGCCGTCTGCTTCGTGCTCATCATCTTTTCTGGGTTTGCCATCCCCGGCCCGTCCATCCCGACCTACTTTGTCTGGTTGTTCAACGTGAATCCCAGCAGCTGGGCGTTCTGGGCCATCATGATCAACGAGTACACGTCCGCCCTGCCTGCGTACGACGCGCCCCACCCCAAGTTGCCCATGCGGACCGGCGACTACTACGTCAAGCTGTACGGCGTGCCCGTCGACACGCAGTACGTGGGGTGGGCCATCACGTATCTCGGTGGGCTGTACGTGGGACTTGTGGGCCTCACTGCCATCGGGTACCGCTTTGTCCGGTACAGGAAGACGCATGCCTCGCCCGCTCCAACTGCAGTCGATCCATTGCGTTTACGGTCGATGACTGGGGCGAGTCCCAACGTGAAGGAGATTGTCGCGTCGGCGGCGTTTGCACCGGTCATGCTGACCGTTCGAGATGTACACTACAGCATTCCCGTACGATGCCGTTCCCGTCCCTGTGGTCCTGATGGGATTCTGCAGATGCCGAGGAAGAATCACCAGCCAGACAAGCGCGGGGCGACTGTCGACCTGCTCAGTGGCATCCACGGACAGTTTGCACCAGGGACGATGACGGCGCTGATGGGAACGAGCGGCGCGGGCAAGAGTACGCTGCTGGACGTGCTAGCCGGGAGGAAGAACTCCGGCAAAATCAAAGGTATGACGATGGCATCGACGTTGTGTGCTGAATGGATGGACAGGGTCGATGCACGTGAACGGGATGCCGTTGACGCGAGCAGTCCAAAAACAATTTGGCTACGTCGAGCAGTTTGATCTGCACTGCTTGACGGCCACCGTCGAGGAAGCGCTCGAGTTCAGCGCGCATTTGCGCCTGCCTGGTGCATCCGTCGACGACATCAAGGACGTCATCCAGTCTACGCTGGACACCCTTGAACTCCGACGCGACCGCGGCAAGCGCATCTCGATTTTGTCCAACGAACAGTCCAAACGAGTCACGATTGGCGTCGAGCTGGTGGCAAACCCATCGGTGCTGTTTCTGTACGCTTCACAGCGCCGAACGAGTACATGCCGCACGAGAGATTGATGTGTGAAGCTCTAGGGACGAGCCCACGAGCGGCCTTGACGTGCATGCGGCCAAGGTCGTCCTCGACGCTATCTACCGCATCGCCCGCTCGGGCCGTACGGTCATCTGCACAATCCACCAGCCGAGCTTTGCGCTGTTTGAGATGTTTGACGCGCTTGTGCTGCTTCGCACGGGGGGCAAAATGGTGTACGTCGGCCCGCTGAACGGCGGGAAGGCCATCGTGGAGTACTTGGAGCGGATTCCAGGCACGCGCAAGCTCCTCGATCGGGAAAACCCCGCCACGTACATGCTGGACGTGATGGCGGCAAACCCGTCGGTGGACTTTAGCTCCATCTACATGGCATCGAGTCTATGTGCAGCCAACGACGCGGCGATTTCAGCGGGATGTGATGGCTCCAAACGTGCGCAGCCGTCGGCAGGTGGACCAGCAACGTCCCGAACCAAAGCGACCAGCTATGGCACGCAGCTGTACTACCTCGGCCTCCGCACCGCGCGAAAGTATTGGCGCACGCGCGAATACAGCGTCGGCCGCGTCCTCATATCGATATTTGTCGCCATCATCTTTGGCGTGCTGTACGAGCACGACGATGGTCTCCACTTCACGTCGCAGCTCCAGTCGCAAGCGTCGCTCGTGTTTGTCGGGCCGCTTTTCATGGGCATCATCTCTGTAATTACAGGTGCTATGCACGTTCTCTGTGTATCGATGTGCAGCCGTGGCGATTGAGGTCGTCGGCAGCCACGAGTTTGAGCGCATGCATGCACTCGACTACTAACAACTACGACAGGTCTGCCGGTGGTCGATGCCGAGCGCATGGTGTTCTTCCGGGAGCGCGCGTCTGCGATGTATGCCACGTTCCCGTACGCGTTGGTGTTTGCGCTGGTCGAAGTGCCGTACGTGCTGGTCAACTCGCTCGTGTTTTGTGGCATTTTTTACCCCATGGTCGGCCTCAAGCCGGAAGCGGTCGCGTTCGGTTGGTTCTACGTATACTACGTCCTGTACAACTTGTTTGCCACGTACTTGGGCCAGTTCCTGGTCGCGATCTTGCCCGACTTGCGGACAGCAGTCGTCGCGACGGGCGGGCTCAACTCGCTCATTTCGTTGTTTGCGGGGTTTTTTATCCACAAGGCCAACATCCCGGTCGCATGGAGCTTCATGTATTGGCTGTCCCCGCTGCACTACACGCTCGAAGGCATGATGTGCACGCAGTACGCGGACAGGTGGGATTCCATCTTCGTCGGGTCGAAAGGGGCCATCTTGGCTCGGTCCAACACGACGATTGCCAACTTTGTCATGGACATGTTTGGCGGCGGGATATCCAGCGACAACAACGTCCCGAACGTTGCCATCCTCGTCGTGTGCATAGTCGTGATCAAGATCGGAGGTTTCCTCGCTATGCACTTTGTCTCGTTTGTGACGCGATAACATTTTTCTCGCAATCAAACCTGTGTTGTGTTCGGGATGGACGTACCTGGGCTGGTCCAGGGACTGCCGAGCTCGATCATGGAGCCGTGGCAAGTCCCAAGCCAGACGAGAACCATGATTTCCTCGCACAATGATCGAGCGCGGCATGGGCAGGCTACAGCGTGGGCCGTAAATGCACTTGTGTGCGCTGCTTCAAACCAGGACTTGCTCAAGGTTCGACCACGTCCTATGATGGCATGTAGGTGTCGATTTAGCTGAGCACGGCGAGTGTCGGCGCAGCGCGGTCGGAGTCTATCTTCTGTGGCACTTTCACCCGTGTCAAATGTCACAACTTGAAACCGTATCATCCGGTTATCCGGATACTTTACCAAATTCGATTTTTTGTCCATCGACAACGCCGTGCGACGGCGCGGCCGACACCAAAAGGACGATGGCCGACTCCGACGGCGAAATGTACGACTCATCGTCGCCGCGAAGCTCGCATTATGGTAAGCATCGCGCTCTTTGCGGCAGCATCCTGCAGTTTCGTGGCATCGATGCTGCGGTCTTATGTTTGTTTCGGTAGACGACTGGACAAAGGAACCACTTGTCGGGGAGAAGATGACTGTGTACTTGCTGCACTGGGACAAGGCAACGCAGAAGGAACCCGACATCTTCGACACGACGCTTATGAAACCCAAGGACCCCACAACTATCTTCCGTTGCGAGCCAGATTGCGTGATTCATTACCACAGTACAACTTTGACTCGAGCACAGTTTGAGCGTGAGTACGGCATGCCGCCGCGGTCTCGCGGCGACGAAATCTTGCGGCTGCGTCAAGCTATGCTTGAAAAGTACTTGACTGAAGTCGAGATGGACCGCAAGAAGTACATCCGCACACCACAGACCAACGTCGACCCAACTTGATTCCGTCTTGCTTTGTGTAGGCGGCGTGCACTCAACCAAAACGACCTGGACGAGGACCACAACGCAAGCGCCGTCGTGCCCGCGGCGCGGTGTATACCTGAGATGAGCCCGCTCGATCGCCTCAAATACGTGACGTCCTTGTGGCCGAGCAACATGCCCAACTTTCCTGACGCCGACGACAGCCTTCGGTACTACGGCTTTCAAGTGGGCATTTACATCGACGCGAACGACGAAAAGGCAGTAAAGGACAAGAACTCCACCACGTGTGGCGACAGCGCTAGCCCCGCTGACTCGAGCGACAAGAACGGCGCCGCTGACACCTCCCAAAACGACAGCGACAGTAGCAAGAGAGACGAATTGGCAGCTGAAGCGCAGCATTCGCCCAACCTTCCACCTGCCTTGCCTGTCAAGGAAGAGAATTGGGTGCAATGCGACAAGTGCCAAAAGTGGCGAAAACTCCCAGGTGCGTCAATGAGTCATCCCGAACACGACGGTTGTGACGGCACCCTTGTATCCTCACAGACTCGGTGGACGTATCCGCGCTCCCAACAACTTGGTACTGCCGCATGAACAAGTGGAGCCGCAAATACAACGTACGTGAATCCTTTTGACTCCCGGAGCGTCGGCCGACCGACTGATGCCGACCCGGTTAGAAATGCTCGGCCATCGAAGAAACGACTGCGGCGCCTTCCGTCGCGCTCCTCGAGTCGGACCTGCAATTGATCCGCGAGCGCAAGTTTGTACATCAATTCGGCCAGCGGCTCAAACGCATGGAGAAGGCGCTGGCCGAACTCAAGTACATTGACATGAAGGAGGACTCGGGCACGCGGAAGTATGTCGTGTGCGAGGAGTGCGGGAAGAAGCGACCGTTGTTGGGCGGCATGGACCCGGAAAGAGTCCCCAAGGTGATGACGCAATTTCTCTATTGTCCAAGGCTCATGCACGATATTCGGTAGCCATTTGTGTGCTGGATGAACCGGTGGGACGAGATTCATGCGAGCTGCTCGGCGCCGCAAGGCATTCTCTTTGACAGAGTCACGGCCGAGTCGATGACATGCACGGCATCAACTGGTTCGACCATGGCGGCACCGGCGGCTGGACCGGATAAAAAACAGTCGAAGCAAGGTAAAAAGCAAGGGGCCAAGCACGCCAACCGCGCCAAAGCAAAGAAGAAGGCGGTTCCGATAGACGAAGGCACCAAGGAGTCCCCGCCGCCGCCGCCGCCACTTTATTCTTCGTCCGATGAAGATGGGTCGACGCGGAAGAAGCCTCGCCGGGACGACTCGTCCAAGAAAAAATAGCACCACTCGTTGCTGTAACACGCTGAGCAATATCACAACCACACGCCGCCGCATACCCGTCGAGCGTCGTTGGTTGGACGACGACGATCGGTGCACACAACGGACATCATCCCACCCAGCAGAGTAAAAATGGATGGCCACGACGCGTCGATTCCAACTCGCGTTGTTAAGGTCGATGATGGAATCGTCTACAAGATGTACTTGGTCAAGTCGGTCTGCTTGAGGACGTCCTTGAGATGCGCTTGGACGTAGGTTTTGTCGATCGTGACTTTCGTGCCGCGCAGGGACGGCGCGTGGAATGACATGTGCTCTGTGATCTTGCTCACAACAGTCGCGAGGCGACGCGCGCCAATGTTGTCTGTCTGGGCATTGACTTTCGCCGACACGTGCGCGATCTGTTGGACGGCGTCCTGCGTAAACGTGACCTCTACTTGCTCCGTGTGCATGAGCGCGCGGACTTGGTCGAGCAGGTTGAACTGGGCCAAGGCTGGTTACGATCGGGTTGCCACCACTCCATTGTACCTGGGTCTCCGTGAGGATGCGCTCAAAGTCGTGCTCGGTCAATGGCGACAGGTTGACGCGGATCGGCAGGCGTCCTTGGAGTTCTGGCATCAAATCGGATGGACTCACGTTGTGAAAAGCTCCTAAAAAGCCGTCGTCAGCCACACACTGGCGAGCCATCGACGTACCGCTCGCGATAAACAGAATGTGGTCCGTGTACACGATGCCATGGCTACAATGTCCACGTGAAATCTCCGGCCGAGACTGTTCCAAGGCGTTTCGTACCGCGTCGTTACGGCGCAGCCTTCAGTCAGCGCGAGCAACTCCTTTTGGACGCCTTCGCCCTTGCGGAAGCTGCTGTGGTGGCTGTGCCGGTCGTGGGCGAGTTTGTCGATCTCATCGAGGAAGATGATCCCGTTTGTCTGGACGTTTTCAATCGCGCGGCGGACGATGTCGTCTTCGACCACAAAATTCGCTGCTTCTTCCGCTTGGAGGCGCGGAAGCGCTTCCTTCACAGTCATCTGGGTGCCTCCCGATCCTTTCGACGAACAGGTTTTGCTGCCATTCAGTCGGCCCAGCATCTCGGACATTTGCCGCATCGCTTGATCGAGCTCTGGCGGGATTTCCATCTACAAAGGATTGGAGCATGGACGAACAGGACCGCTTCTGCTTACGTCGGACATCGAGCGAGATTTTAGTGGGCTCTGCACGGGCTTTAACTTGATCGTGACGATCTTGTCGTCGGCAGCGCCTGACGCAATGTCTTCGCGAAGTCGGCGACGCAGCGCCTCGGACACGAGCTCTGTGCGCGCGGTCAATGCAGCAACCAGGCGGTCGATAGCGCGTTCTCGGGCGGCGTTCGCGTTCGTCTTTTGGACAGCGGCTCGTTCCATTTCGACAGCGACTTCGACGAGATCTTTCACCATCGATTCCGCGTTCGCACCAAACACACCGATTTCAGTGAACTTAGTCGCTTCAACCTTGATGAACGGCGACGCCGTCAACGTCGCCAGGCGGCGGGCAATCTCCGTTTTGCCCGACCCAGTCGGTCCGCTCATGAGGATGTTCATGGGCGAGATTTCAGCACGGATCGGTCCTTCAATTTGGCGTCGGCGCCATCGATTGCGCAACGCCACAGCCACGGCCTTCTTGGCGTCCGTCTGCCCAATGATGTGCTGGTCGAGTTGGTACACCACTTGCTCCGGGGTCAACTCAATCGACGAAGGATCGGCAGAAGCAGCGCCGACAAGAGCATCCTCACTAACGATGGTGAAACCTGACATAGCACGGCACGATGCACGTGGCACACGGCCGTGGCAGCCCAGCGCGGCGCTGCGACGAAGTCGACCGAACATCGGTAAAATGGTGGCCGTACTGGGATTCAAACCATTCCAACTTGTGATTGGCTGAATTAAATGACCGATCATTGGCTCATTTATAACCAATGAAACGACTCTATTTCATTGTACCCGCCAGCGCACCTGAAGCCGCGCCGCCGACGCCAACACCGCCGATTCCACGATGAATGAGGCCAAGCAGAAGCTGCTTCAGATCCTTTTGGTGAGGGAAAACGTTGAAAAATGATGGATATCTGTTGATACTCGTGCCTACACAGGCAAATGGGGCGGTGATGGACACAGAGTTCAAGGTGGCATGCGACGAGTTATTCGATCGCGGTTGGAGGGGGTGATGCCATCCTGTCCTGACCTATTGTGGTAGATTTTTCCATGGACGACGTCGACGAACTCCGTGAATCCATGTCGAAGGAGCTTCGAGTGTATTCGTTGGACATCAAGCAAGCCATGCACGACAACGGCCACGTGTACGTGGGGGTTGTGAACACGGTACTCTGTTCTATCGCGTTCTCGGTATCGCACTAGCCAACGGGATCGATCTGCGTAGAGCAACGACGGTGTATCGACGTTGAGCAACAATTTCAAGCCCTGGTGGGTACACGTCATCCAGTTCGATGTGCCACATGCGGTTCTTGAAGGGAAATCGTGTTCTTTCGGAAGGCGATCGTGCATATCGTTGAAAAGTAGGTGTCCATGGGCCTAGTCACGTGGATGATCTCAATGCGTGCCCTACTCTTAGTGAGGATGGAGAGATCGACCGCATGGAGCTCATGAATTTGCGCGACGGAGCGAATAAGGTGTCCGACGTCCGGGCGTTGGTCGACCAGTTGCTCGAGCAAAAGTGGCTCGGCATCAGCATATTCAACGACGACCAGATCACGCTTGGGATTCGAGCGTTCCTCGAGCTCAGTGTGTTCATTCGAGAGCTGGGGGTGCTGGAATGCATGATTTGTCACTCGGATGTGCTACAGGTATGCCCGAAATGATGTCGTGGCTGGTGTTGCTCTTACGTTGGAGACGCAGAGTGTGCGGTGCAAGACGTCCAACTGCGCCACACGTGTCCACGAAACCTGTCTCCAGGAACATCAGAAGTCCGGCCGGCCTTACCACTGCGCGCCGTGCCGCAAGCCGCTGCGGTGAGCGGCCGTGGATTTGGCGGGTGGGACTGAGTGATCCGGTCAAGTGCGTTATTTTTAATTCGTCATTCCCGATAGAAACCCTACCTTGAATTTGATTTCCATCATTTAAAATATGCCAAGCATCTATTCTATTAAAATTATCCACGGCGCCCAGCATATTCGGTCACTTGCCGTTTTTCCCTCCAAAAACGTGGCCGAGATGTCCAAGGGATCTGCAGCGGCGCACGCCGACGAGCATGGAAGCGACGTCGAAGAAACAGCACAGGAGCGTGTGATTGCAGAAGAGTACAAGATCTGGAAGAAGAACACGCCGTTCCTGTACGACCTCGTCATGACGCACGCACTGGACTGGCCGTCGTTGACTGTGCAGTGGTTGCCGACGGTGCACACGAGCAACGGCAACGACTACTCGAGCCACAAACTGCTTCTTGGAACACACACGGACGGTGAGTCGCAAAACTACTTGATGGTGGCGGAAGTCCGTTTGCCGTTGGAAGACACCGAGATCGACGCGCGCAACTACGACGACGACACGTCCGAATTGGGCGGGTTTGGTGGCGCGTCCGGGAAAGTCGAAGTTCAAATCAAGATTAACCATGACGGCGAAGTAAATCGTGCGCGGTACATGCCCCAGAACGACCTGATTGTCGCGACCAAGACGGTGTCGTCGGAGGTGTACATTTTCGACATCTCCAAGCACCCGTCGACACCGGCCGACGGATCGGGCTGCAATCCCGACTTTCGATGCGTCGGGCACACGAAAGAAGGGTACGGATTGTGCTGGGACCCGCACCAGTCGCACCACTTGATCAGCGGGTCCGACGACGGCGTTGTGTGCGAATGGGACGTTGCGCACGCTAGCAAGGTCGTGAAGCCGTTGAACAAGTACGCGGGCCACACGGACGTGATTGGGGACGTGGCATGGCACATGCACCACCAAAAGTTGTTTGGGTCTGTCGGCGACGACAAGAAGCTCTTGATGTACGTCCATCGAGGATGCATATCTCGTCGCCTCATCATGTGTGCCGCAGTTGGGACATGCGCGTCAAGAGCTACGACAAACCGTTGACGTCCGTGAACGCCCACGACGCGCCCGTCAACAGCTTGGCGTTCAGTCCATTCAGCGAGTACTTGCTCGCGACGGGCTCTTCCGACAAGGTACGGCTGGCTTGGTCATCGTGCATCATGACAGCGCGGCCGTAGACGGTGAATCTGTGGGACATGCGAAACCTGAGCTCCAAGCTCCACACGTTTGCCGGCCACAGCGAAGACGTGCACCAAGTCGAGTGGTCCCCACACAACGAGACGATCTTGGGGTCGTGTTCGCAGGACCGTCGGCTGCACGTGTGGGACTTGAGCAAGATCGGCGAGGAGCAGAGCGCCGAGGACGCCGAGGATGGGCCACCCGAGTTGTTGGTACGTCGCCAAGATCCTCGTGCGAGTCCAACGCGTCGTTCGTGTGCGTAGTTTATTCACGGAGGCCACACCGCCAAGGTGTCGGAGTTTTCGTGGAACCCGAACGATCCATGGGTCGTCGCGTCCGTATCGGAAGACAACATCTTGCAGATCTGGCAAATGGCCGAGAACATTTACAACGAGGAGGAAGAAGAGGACGTCGCAGACGACGCACTCGAATAGAAACACACCCACTCACGTTGCACAATGTCATGTACATGATCCTCACGTCCGACGACGACGGACGGCGGCGCGAGCAGCCAACGGAACCGCAAGAAGACGTCCTTGTAGCAGAGCTCCAGCAGCTCGTGTAGAACGATGCCACTTCGCAACAATACACCCAGACGCAGAGGTCTACCGCGTAGAGCACGCGAAAGACGTCCGTCCAAGCTGGCTCCACGTAACACGACGCGCAGCCCTCTCTCCATGCCACGTGGGAGCTGTTGAGAGGGACCACGATGTCACCGCGGCTCCCTCGACAGTGCTGGGTCTCTTTGCACCTCCAGCCGGCAGATTGCAGTTCCTTCCATCCTTTCACGCGGCTTCCATCCGCCGCCGCGTAGACTATCATTCTCGACACATTCATTCTGCCTCCGCCATGGCGTTGTTCGTGCCAGTGTGTGCCGAGGCGGACCTGCCCAACGAGTCGCGGCGCTGCGTGCTTCTTCCGTCGACTGGGCGGAGCGTGCTTCTTGTGCACCACCGTCACGTGATCTACTGCATCGATCAAGCATGCTACCACCACGGTGGACCGCTTGGAAGCGGAGACATCGAAGATCTCGACGGTGTCGTCGCGATTCAGTGCCCTTGGCACAACTACAAGATCGCATTGCACAATGGCGAAGGGCTGTACATGGGCTTTGAACCGGGCAACATGAGTCAACCTGTGCTCAAGAGCAAGGGAGTGAAACAAAGGACCCATCCCGTCAAAGTCGAACGTGGCATGATCCTCGTGTGCGACAGTTCGGTCGACACCGGCACCGCGATCGCGAGCGACGTGTACGCGTTCGACACCAAGTGCGTCCCGGACTTGAACAGGAAGAAGGACCGTGATGAAGTCCGCCTCCACTCTCGGATGACGTAGAAATGCTCCATGTCCCCGACGGCGTCACCCTCGTCACCGTTCATCATACATCACTGCACATCTCTACCTCGAATAAATAATCATTAAAAAAACTAAATAAATAATCCCATTTTTACATCCATCACGAGTCGACGTTGACGTCCCAGACGCGGACGGCGCCATCCCACGACGCCGAGAGCAAGTTGGGGTCTTGGAACCCGACTCCCGTGATGCCGCTCATGTGCCCGGCCAGGAGTTGGCCGCACACGCCGGTATGCATATTCCACACGCGCAACGTGCCATCTTCGCTGCTCGAGATCACCTTGGTGAAGTCGCGTTGCAGCGTCGTGATGCGGCCCCCGTGGCCACTCAACTCGAGCCGCGCCCCTTTCCCCGTCGCGCGGAGGTCCCACACCTTGACGACACCGTCCGCAGACCCCGAACAAATGGTCGGGTCGGCCGGCCCGCCCAGCGCGACGCACGTGACGGGGCCGCTGTGGCCCATCAGGACGTGGGTGCAACTCTGGCCACTTCGAAAGTTCACATCCCACACCTTCAAACTGCGGTCACTGGATGCGCTCACGAGCCGGTCGCCAGCGATTTGAAGCTCCTTGATGCCGCAACGATGGGCGGTGAAGTGGCCCTTTTTCCGACCGGTATGGACATCCCACACGTCCAAGCCAGCGCCGGCGTCGCCGCTGACGAGCCCGGACGACGTCGCGATGAACTTTAAGCACGTGACAGCGCTCGAGTGCACCATGTGCATCACACTCGTCTCTTTGACCGAGTCCCAGATGCGAATGCACTTGTCCCACGACCCCGTTGCGAGGAGGACCCGATCGACCGCAAGCTGCTTGCCCAGCTCGAGCGCTACGATCGGCGCCGTGTGCCCGCGAAGGACGCGGCACGTGTCCACGTCCGTTGCCAGGAAGCGCAGAAATGGCTTGGATCGTCGCGGGGACAGCGACGTCGAGTTTTGCGCGTGCAGGTTCCACACGCGGACGGTGGCGTCGTACGACGTCGAAATGAGCGCATGGCCACGGAATTGGACTTGGGTGACGGGCGCGAGATGGCCGTCCAACGTGGTCAAGGTATCATGCGCGTACAGGTGCATGGACCCGTTGAGACATCCCGCCGCAACATGTTCGCCGTGGACGGCAAGGCATGCGATCGGAGACGGCGCCGCGATCAAAATGTTGGCCGCCGAGTCGGACGAGCTCGACACGTCCGACACATTGGACAGTTTGCGGCGAATCACCGTGTCCAGGTCGTATGCGGTCACGGACGTGGGGACAACGCCGACGTTCGGGGTGGCAAATGCCCATCCTGGAGGATGACGCGGCGACGATAACGACGAGCCCCCGGGCGACATCTCCATGGACAGGACGAGCGCGCGGTGGAGATTCTCGACGAGTTGCGCCAGCGTGTCCTGGAGTTCCTTTCCTTTGGAGTACGTGCTGCACATTGCCGACACGAACGTGTGGACCTTGCCAACTGGGACGTCCACGTTGAGCATGTCGTAGACGAGGGATCCCATGTGCGAAAAGAACAAGTCGTCGCTTACGACGTCGGCATCGTCCGACTTCATGGCGGCTTCCATGTCGCGGCTACAACAACGGGGTTACGTGCTTGCCCACAACAACAAAACAAACCTAAAAGCGTGGTGCCACATGTCGAGAGATCGACAGATCGGCTGGGATTTGAGCGACTGCTGCAAGTACTCTCGCGCGCCTGGAACGTGCGTAAGGACAGCACAAACGGATGACCGGCGAGGTACCTCCAAAGCGTTGCTGCTTGGGGTTTGCGACCTCGACGACCCGGTAAAATTGCGCTGACACTTGGAGCAGCCCGCGCGCGTTGGCAAAGTCTTCGTGGATGTCGCACTGCTCGAGCATGACCGACGCCAAGTGCACGAGCAATCGAAACCCCACGTCACCGAGGCAGCTTCCCGACCCTCGCGGGATGTACGTGTCGGAAGATTGAGACCGATGGTGCGGTTGCATGAGGATCAGCACAAACAGCTCGCGCGCGTACTGTGCCTTGAAACTGGCTTCGCACGCCTACGTGCAACTCGTGGAATCCAGACGGAAACCATCGCTAGCTACAACCAACCTGGCGCACGCCGTCCACCAGCGTGTCGTCGGACGAGAAGATGCCAACCAAACATTTGTGCATGCTCTGCTCAACCTTCTCTTCCTCTGTCGATAGCTGGCGATGCAACGTATTTGACAGCCCGTCGTGACCGCCGCCAGTCGTCCGATACACGGCGTTCTCGAGCGCAGTCTTGTCGAGCCCGACCGTCGCGGCCACATCTTCCAGTGTCCATACACGCGGGTTCGGCAGCGCCATGTCATCTTTGCTCGTCGACGTGTGGACCGTGAGAGGAAGCAATTGAATGGCTCGAGCCATGGCATCCAACGATCCCGGCGCAGTCGTCGGCTGGTCCATCGACACGGTCAGTACTTTGTTCGGACACGCGTACAATTCGCCGCAGTCGGTGACGTGGCGCGTTTTGAGCCACAGCGACCCCTGCGCTTTGCAGACCAGCGTGTATATCGCGTGGAATGCATGCATGTGGCTCGAGCTGTGGGTCTCCAGAAAGGTTTCAAACGTCTACAAGCACGTGTCCATCGAGGCAAGTGCATCATTCGCCATGGACGCCACACACGCGTACCTGAGTCACCAAGAACTTGGTCATGAACGGAATCATGTCGGCGGCCACGTAGGTCGCTAGGAACCGCCGCTGGTTGAACACGGGAAAGCTCGAGTTGACGAAAAAAAGACAGTCGCGGTAGCTAACACCACATCGCTTGCCGTGAAATCCATTCACATGGCGATTCCAACGCACCCTGTCAGCATCGTCGTGAGGTACGTGACGAATGCCAGCCGAATGTTGTGTTCGATGACGGGACTCCACGGTTCTTGCATAAAGCGCTTGAGCCGGGCATGGAGGTCGCGGGTCAAGGCGAGGGGAAGCGATGGAATCCCTGCGTCGGTAGTCGTTGTGGACAGCGTGATGGTGCCTCGGTCGGCATCGACAAGGACGAGGTGCTCGGGTTTCCCGGCTTCAAATAAACTCGAAAGCCACGCGCTGTGCACACCGAGAATGTACGGGAGCGGCGCTTGGACGTATTCGGACAGGATGCGCGGCAGCATGGGCACGTACGGATGGGGCCATCGAAACGGGTACATGAGGGCTTTGATGGTTTCCGTGATGGGGCACAGGAGGGAGAGTTGCGTCGAGTGGACAACGATGCGGTATTCACACAGCGCGAGCACGACCGCTTTGACAGCCACGGCTACAGGAAAACACTTGAAAAACACGTGCATCGAGTACGGGAGCGGTGGGAGCAGGATCGACGTCGGTTCAGTGCGCGCGCCGTCGTCGTCACGATGCGATTTTGCCAACGACGGCAGCGCGGCATATTCGGGGAACGGCGCGGCGTGCGCATGCCGAGGGAGCGACAGCCGCCATGTACACCGTGCCAGTGTAATGGACACGTCGAGGATGTCTCGAACGGGACGCGGCACGACCATGGCGAGCTCATAAAAGTAAGTTTCGGCCAGCGCGGCGTTGTCCAGGTATTGCCACAT
This sequence comes from Aphanomyces invadans, assembly GCF_000520115.1. Lineage (NCBI taxonomy): Eukaryota > Oomycota > Saprolegniomycetes > Saprolegniales > Verrucalvaceae > Aphanomyces > Aphanomyces invadans. The sequence continues at coordinate 298,866 of NW_008580164.1, forward strand.
GAGCGCGATGGCGGCGTCTTGCATAAACTCGAGCATGGGGACCCGCGACAAGATGCACAGACAGATTGGATGCCAACGAGTTTGCAACGAGCCTGCTGACTCCTGGACGGGCTCGAAGACGAGGATGCACGAGCCATAACACTTGGACAAACCATCGGCGCCCCCGGACAGGACAAAGGTAAAGTGCTTGGATATGGGGCGACTTGCACTGGTCGTGACTTCGTACCCTCCGGGAAAGCAGAACCATTCGATCTTTGTGGGCAAGGGGAATTCCGTTCGGTCGTCTTGGGGATAACGCCTTAAGATGATATTGTCTTGACCGGGGGTACGCACGTCATGGCTCGAAGAAGGTTTGGACGAATGTGGGAGAACTGACGAGGGACCGACCAGCAAAACGTAGTCGATCAAGGCGGTAGGAAGGCAGAGATCCGTCGCCGAGTCGTCGTCAATGTCTTCATCCACGTGGGTTGCTGGGTCGGAAGAAGGGTGCCCGATGAAGCTTGGGTGCCGCTGGTGGTGATGCATCGGGCTCGATGGAGCGATCGCCATCGACGTGAACTTGACGCAGACGCGGATCGCTGCCCGGGTGAACGTTTGGGACGTCGTGTTGCCTGTGAACGAATACCATTGCTCGATCTCTTGGTTGTCGGGGAGACGTGAGAGCGGAATCGTCACTACGTTGGATGTCGGCGCGGAATTCTGGCTTGGAATGACAGGTACCTTTGCCGATGCAGCATGGGTGGTGTGCCATGTCGACGAACAAGTCGAAGTATGGAGGATTTTGCATTCGGTCAATGCCATACAGCGTCAGCACTTCATCCGAGCACACCGTATCGACCATAAACTCCTGTGGATGGAACTGTAGGTGCAGCATGACGACGCAATGACACTACCTCGTTCCACGAATCTTGAGATGCCAGGATGCATTCTGTCGAGTACATGTGCTGAGGCTCGCCTGTGAGATGCACCACAACACACATGGCAGCCGCAGTGGACGTCATTTTCGTATCGAGGGTCGACTTGCGCCCAGTGAGGGAGCTCCGTCGAAGTGCTCTCACCCAACCTGACGTTGCCGTGGACGACGTTGTGCCATGTGCAGGATCAAGCTTTGCCAGGGGCAAGTCCGATCCCTCAATGACTAGTGTGACACTGCAGTCAAGATGATGCGTCATCGGAAGATTGCCGTACTTCGAATCGTTAGCCGGCCATAGGTTGACGTCGGCTGCGTAGGAAGCGTTGGTTGCTTTGCGAGCGACGGGGACGATATGACCCTAGGAGCTTCAGTATTTCCGTCGACGACCAGCTCCGTGGCAGGTGACACACGCGATGTTGTCTTGGGGTCCCCTGCATTGTCGCTGCGCATGAAGATGGACCTCACCTTGGACATGAACGTCGTCACAAGAAACGATCTGCGCAATTTATTTAATAATCCTCGAAAATACATACAAACGGCAAGGTAATTTTAAAAAATTCCCATGCCGATTCATTCAGGCGTTTCAACGAGCTGGGCACTTTGGACGTGTGAAGGACAAACTGCACCGTCTTCCACGGCACCATCCAGTACTTCATGGCGCTAACACTGCACCAGTATTGTTCGTTCCATTTGGATTCCTTGTAGTTGCCCGCGAACGTGGGCATGCATATATATACTGTGTTGCTAAAGACACGACACATCGTCATATTGGACTGCGAAAATTGAGACGTATTTTATACTTCGAAGTACGTACTACTTCTTGTGCAGTAGTATGTCCTCTTACTACTAGTAGTACTATTATTTCCCTAATTTCAAACACCAAGGTGTCCGAAATTTATCCGGAGACTTTCACCAAGAATTTGACGCCACCACGATGACGGATCCGAACTGCGCCGATCCTGTATGCCACTCCAAGACGGAGATGTTTCGATCGGGAGTGCTTGGCAAAACGAAGGTCAAGAAGGAAGGTGTCGCGTCTACGAACTCGTCGTCAGCTCGTGCGGAGTGTCCACTCGACCGCGAAGAGCTCGGGCGTGCGACGTGGGGACTGGTACTGTTACGTCTCTCGCATTATGAGGACACGCCTGATGTTGTTGGTCGAAGTAGCTACATACAATGGCTGCGTACTACCCACAGGTGCCTTCTGACGCAGTCAAGTCGCAGGCAACATCATTTATCAAGTCATTGGCTGAACTGTACCCTTGCAAGCACTGCGCGGTGGACTTTCAGGAGTCGATCGTTGAGATTCCACCTCGGTACATTATCCACCATGTCGATGCCCGCCTTACGCTTTCTCGATCAGGGTGAACTCGCGCATTGACTTTTCTTTGTGGATGTGCGAACAGCACAATCGAGTGACGACCAAGATGCACAAGAAGCCATTCCCTTGCACAATCGAGGCTCTCGACAAACGATGGAAAACAGGCGTCGCGTCCTGCTGGACGAAACGAGAGGACGAAGCGACAGCTCAAGAGTCCCTCGGCCAGGACGACGAGTAGGCACGTGAAGGCATTGCACCGTAGATGATCACACGACAAACGCATTGCAGAGCATGACGGGCGACATCATGGAACTTCCGCAGCACCAGTTAACTGAACAAAGTGGCGCACGCTATAGCTTCGACAAGCTTCTCCTCGGACTGAACTGTGCAACCTGCCCGTTGGTTGTACATGCACAGATTCCAATGATCAGGTCGTTGCCCACTCGCGCGGCGCCCATGGGCCTTGCCAACCCTGCACAGTCATGTAGCACTGGCTATGTTGTGTTGGAGAGAGTGCTGATGAGCGGCTGGAGCCACGTTGTCGAAACGTCAGCGACGCGACATGGCGACGACAACTGCTGGCATGGCTGCCAAATTGCGTGGAATGACGTGCTAGCAGTCCGAGGTCCCTCGACACAATCGAATAGTTTATGCCCACATCTACGCTTCCGCGATCGATCGAAAGAGAGTTTCTATCTGCTTTACTGAATGGTACACCATCGCGAGGGCGGAGCATCGTCGCCTGCGCTGCTCGCTGTCTCACTGTCGTCCAGTGCTTTCGATCCGTGTTTCTTCAAGTATTCTGCAAAGGGCGAGATCACGAGCTTGTCGTCCGCTGGTTTTGGCAAGTCGCCTTCCAACGGCTCGGATAAAAACACGTAGGTTTCCTTGTCTTCGCGAATAACGCGGTTGACTCGCGACTGCGCGAAGAGGTCGTCTGGGCGGGACTCCTTCAGGGCGGTCGCATCCCCAGACAGCACGTACACGTGGCGGCGATCGAGCTCCTGCTCCACGTCGCCAATGTCCAAGTAGGACGGCCGGTCCACGGCCATCAAGTTGATGCGGTTCTCGTATAACGTGAGATGGCGAAAGTCGGTGCGCAGGTCCAGCGGCAGCTCCTTTGACCACCCGTTAGCCGACAGCGACGTGAAGCCGAGCTGGACGATGGCGGTCATGAGAGCGTCAAAGCCAGCTTCATGACACGGCATGGGTGCTTCGCCATCGACGGGCTTCTTCAATGCTCGATGGTACGACGACGACTCGTCCGCGTTTATGAGCGTCGACACGTCAATTGTCAGGTGGTCGCGCATGTATTCGAACATGGCCGACAGCGACGTCGACTCGAATTCGTCGCGGGCTGGAGACATCATTGCCTGGTGCTTGGTGTCAAAAATTACCGGGAACGCCTTGCCGAGCTGCAGCTTGAACTGGACAAGCGTGGGCGGCAACGGGCCGACAAACTGGTGGAAGAGGTACACAAAGTCCAAGAGGCAGTTGTGGCCCACGACGGGCTTGCCGGACTTGCCAAGCAGCTGGATCACTTTGGAAAACCCGATCGCAGCTTCTACTTCATTGTTCAACTCGTCGATTTTTCGCTTCTTGAGCGAGTCGTGTTCGGACGACGACGTCGTGCGAATGAGGCGCACGCCGTTTTCGTTCGTTTCCAAGTACAACGACTTGGCGTCGGGATGGGTGGCAAGGAACCGCGCAGCATGCAGGACAAGGAGTCGGCGGAACGAGTTGCGCGCAGAAATAAAGAGTTCTGGCATCGCCGCGTCCGAGTTTGCCAGCCACGTGTCAATGCGCTCAACCGACTCTGTCATGAAGAGCTATTGGAAGCAACATCAAAAACGCTGCAAGCAAACGGCGTTGTTTGACGTACCTTGTCGAAGTGGCGGCTAACGTTAATTTTTTCTGGCGGCGACTTGCCGAGATTGGCGATCGACTTCTCGTGGATACGGCGCACGGCCATCTCAGACTTGCGAGACAAGTACGGAATGCCATCGCGAATGAACTTGTTAAAGTCAAAACCATGTTCGGCCATGAACTGCATCGACGACGCTTGGCAGAGGAACCGGGCGTCGAAGTTCTGGTACGGACGCGGAAAGACGAAAAAGTTCCAGCACGAGATCCACGTGTTGGACGCTTCATCCATTTCCGCGGAGCCGTCGGCGACATGCACAAGGGCGACACCGAATTGTGTGATGAGGAAGTTCTCGCCAGACGCACGCACTTTGGCGTATCGTTCTTCTAGCGTGTCGATGATCTTCTCGCGGGTGAATTCGGACGGTGCCAGGCCCGTGAATTCTGTATCGATCGCGACAAATCGACACGATGGCAAAGCAAGCTGCTTTTCAAGGTCCACCAAAGCTTCGGCAAAGTTGTGGCGTGTTACGTCCATGGTTGTGAGGGACGTGAGTCGAAGCGGCGGGCGACAAGGAGGTGTCGATGGCACGGATAAAGATGCGTCGTCTGTGAAGCAACGTCGAGGAAGAGCGAACAAGAACTTGGATCTCGTGAGGTTGCGCGACCGCCAAACCAGCATATGCAAGCAGAGCAGCGGCAATGGATGCACAATGTGCTGCTCTGGCAAAGCCGTTTGGAATCGATGTCGGCGTCACCGATCAACCAATAATGCTGCGTTTTGATAGGACACATTTTGTACGGATTAGCCAATCATATGTCATTCCCTCACTACTATCAACCAATCAACCGGCCTGGTTGACCGATGCCAAGTTAACAACCCAAGCTGCTTGGTGGTGTTGAGCCATGCTGAGCGGGACGGCGGCAGTCCATGACAAGCTGTTACAATGAACTCCACTCAGCAGAGAGTCAATCGATGGGGCGGAATTGAGGAATAGGTCGACCTGTTCCACAACAAAGGCCACGTCATGAACCTCTGGAGAGAATGTCACTCGAGAATTTAGCTCAAGTCGCTCTACCTCGTGCATCAACTCAATTAAGGCACAGATTTGACTGAAAATGAACAGCCTGCAATACGCCGTAGACAAATCTGTATATTACTTAGGTCCAATGCAAATGCACACTGGGCCACGTTGGCACGAGCGCACCGGAGAAGTGAACACAATCTTCAAAATCACCGTTTCTTTGACAAAACGGGTCGCAGATCTGAAACATTACACCGTTTACTTCTTCTTGCCGGCAGCGGCCTTGCCCTTGCCACCAGCTTCCTTCTTCGTGACGGAGTGGATGACACCGACAGCCACGGTTTGACGCATGTCACGCACGGCGAAACGGCCAAGAGGAGGGTACTCTTGGAAGGATTCGACAGTCATGCCCTTCGTGGGTTCCAAGATGACCATGCAGGCATCACCAGACTTGACGAACTTGGGGTTTTCTTCAAGCACCTTACCCGAACGACGGTCCATCTTTTGGGTGATTTCCTTGAACTTGCACGCAACGTGGGCAGTGTGGCAATCCAACACGGGCGAGTACCCGTTGCCAATTTGGCCGGGGTGGTTCAACACAATCACTTGGGCAGTGAAGTTTTCCGTGCCCTTGGCGGGGTCCGTCTTCGAGTCGGACGCGACGTAACCACGTCGCAAGTCCTTCACGGCAACGTTCTTGACGTTGAACCCGACGTTGTCACCGGGGACGGCTTCAGGCAAGGATTCGTGGTGCATTTCCACAGACTTCACTTCCGTCGACAGACCCGAGGGACCGAAGGTCACGACCATACCAGGCTTCAACACACCGGTTTCAACGCGGCCGACCGGGACCGTGCCAATACCGCCGATCTTGTACACATCTTGCAAAGGCAGACGGAGAGGCTTGTCGGTAGGGCGCTTGGGGGGGTTCAAGCCGTCGAGAGCTTCCAAGAGGTAAGGTCCCTTGTACCAAGGCATGTTGGGCGACTTTTCAATCATGTTGTCACCTTCCCAGCCGGAGATAGGAACGAAGGGGATCTTGGCGGGCTTGTAGCCGACCTTCTTCAGGTAGTTCGTGACTTCTTCCTTGATTTCGTTGTAACGACCTTCGCCGTACATGACCGACGAGTCATCCATCTTGTTGATGGCGACAATCATTTGGCGCACACCCAAGGTGAAGGCCAACAAGGCGTGTTCACGAGTTTGGCCTTCCTTGGAGATACCGGCTTCGAATTCACCGACACCCGAGGCAACAACCAAAATGGCGGCATCGGCTTGCGAGGTACCCGTAATCATGTTCTTGATGAAATCACGATGGCCAGGGGCATCAATGACCGTGAAGAAGAACTTGGGGGATTCGAACTTCCACAAGGCGATATCGATCGTGATACCACGTTCACGTTCGGCCTTCAAGTTGTCCAACACCCAGGCGTACTTGAACGAGGTCTTGCCGAGTTCAGCAGCTTCCTTCTCGAACTTTTCGATGGTACGCTTGTCGATACCACCGCACTTGTAGATCAAGTGACCGGTCGTGGTGGACTTACCGGCATCGACGTGACCGATGACGACCAAAGAGATGTGGGTCTTTTCCTTGGGCATGTTGAATTCCTAAGCGCACTCCCATCAGCCTCGGTCCGATCTGCAGCCACCTCGTGGTGCCAACGGACGCACCTTTTGATCTGCAACGAAAAATTGAGAATGAAGTCGTGGGCCAAAGTCCGCGGGAATAACAATACAAATTCCAAGTCAAACCTCCTTGCGACCAAGACCGCATATTGAGTGGCTTGCATTCTCCTCCACTTCTTTTACCCCCACCCCTCCCCATTTCCACCAATCGCATACCTTTTATTCCACGAATTTAGAACTACCAATCGCGTCGTTTATGTCGGGTCAATGAATCCAAACACGAACACAACCGATATGTTGGTTTTTGTATGAAAATTCGTAGGAGGGGCAGCGTTTTCTATAAACGAGGTGGGCTGAAAGGTGTTAGGACACCACCCCACGTGGGGGGGCCCCATCATTTTGGGAGTTGACCATCATTCGATCATGAAACCGACTTTGTAACCGATTCTGGATGATAAATAACCACCAGACATTGCTTGGACGCTTTGGTCCACCGACTCGACAACTCACATTGCTTTTACCGTCGAGGCGATGGCGCAGCCGCATCAATTGTAGCAAGGCAGCAGCGTTCAAGGAGGAGGATGGTGTGGTTGTGAAGGCGGTAGTGTTTGGGATTTTACCATTCATGGAGGGACCAAAGCGTTGGCCGCGTCATGGTAGAGCCTTCCATTGCCAAACTACAACCTGCATTTCGGAAGGGGACGCCTGCAGCTTCCACGTCGAAGTGTAACAGATGCACTGAGTGGAGGGCCTTGTAGTAGTCTCCAAGGAGGAAAGTTTCCTTGCCTTCCAGATGAAGAGCAACTGCACAGTCAGTGGAATGGTCATGTTGCTACGACGAGACGTGTGCATGTACTGGTGATCGTGAACGCAATATCCTCACACCATACTTGATATTTTGCACTGATATGGATAGGCATCGTCGGGTAACGAGTTTCGCGAACGTGGTCACCACATAGGAGAATTCAATGGAAGCACACGAATGGTTCCCATGAGAGCAATCGCTTCGTGCTTTGCCTACCCCGTCAAGCGATGCTCGCACGATGTATTAGAGAAGCACAAGTCTCAATTCATGCCCATTCCCTTCGCACGATGCCTCCCACCGCGGACGAGTTGTCGACGAAGTTGCCGCCAAATTGTTCACCCCAGAAACCCCCTTTCCACGAATGCACGACCAAAACAAACGATTGCATCACATCCATCAAACGTTCATGAAAGCGATACCTCGACGATTCCACGACGAGAAAAGTGTTCATGTCACTTGCCATAACATCCGAGTAATTTTTATTGCCGTTCTGTATACTATGTCAACCTTCCAATTTCCATTCAAAGATTTTTTTGCATCGCAATCGTTGCCGACCAATCACATCGTCGTGTACAGATTGCACCCGTCCGAGCAATATTGCTGGAATGAGGTTTTGATGGCGAAAAGGTACCATCCAATCATAAAGCTTCGTCGCCAAAATGCCACTGTGTGATTGGTTACCTTCGATTTTCCTGTGTAATCTCGAATTTTTTCCGCCAATCAGCATGCGGGCCATTTGAGTTGCGTTTCAAAAAATCGAATGTCGCCTGACGAGAAAGGTGGGGTCAATATCCAACTCGCCATGAGCACTCGCAGCGGCCGCAGCGTGACCAAGGTCGAACGATTCGACCCCACCGACAAGAAGCGCAGCGTTGATCAATCGAGCGAGGAAGACGACGAGCCCAAGGTGACAAAGAAGACCAAAAAATCCGCTGTCGCGGCCAAGAAGGGCCCAAAGCGAAAGTTGTCCAAGAAGAACGCGGACGGCACGCCCAAGCAAAAGCGCCCGCTGACTGCATATTTCCTCTTTATGGCAGAAGAACGCCCGATCGTGATCAAGGAACAACCTAGCTTGGGCGCGAAGGAAGTGATCTCGGAATTAGGTGCGCGGTGGAAAGCCCTCCCGGACAACAAGAAGCAAAAGTTCGTCGCGGCCGCTGCCAAGGCCAAGGCAGAGTATGATGCCAAGAAGGTAACGTCGGACAAGCCGAAGAAGACGAAGAAGTAATTCATCAGTGTAGCGTTGGCAGCGTTTTGTGTGACTTATCCAATTTCCTTCGTATTAATAACCATCCCCCCGTCATTGTACCATAACATCATGGGCACTATCGATACACGTTGCAGTGGGCGGCTGGCTCTTCCGTCGAGTGCCTTCTGTCCGTTGCCGTGGGTGAAGGTCGGTCGGAGTGGTTGCTGGATTCTGTCAGTGGCGCCAGCTTCGTTGCGTCCATGAGCAGTCGCTTCATGGACATAGGGGATCGGCGAATGTCGTGGACAGTCGGCACCATCTCGCCGTTGAACTCGGCCACGTGCTGGTGCTTGGCGATCGAGATGACGTCCCATTCCGCCTCGGACAAGTTGCGGACCGTGTGCGTGTTCTGCAATTGATAGCGGATGTTCCTGCCGATCACGCCTCCGATCGAACAACGGCTGGCCAACAACATGGCGGTCTCCGAGTCGGCGTCGTCGTCGCCGTCGAGGATGGGATCGCATGCGAACGGATCATTCATTCCATTTTCCTCCACGGTCGTCATGCGCCGGTTCGTCGCAGACGTCTGACTGGCTTGGACGTCCGTCGCGGAGACTCCACCCACTGGCTACACCGGCGGCATTCAGATCTGTGATCACTAGGCGAACGACCAACGTACCCGATATCGTTCAGACTCCTGCACGAACTGCGCGCAGAAGGCGCAGATGCGCACCAAGTCGTAGCACGTCGGCGGTCGTGCCCGGGTCGGATGGAGCTCCTTCATGTGCGGGTCCCAACTGCGGCGCAGGTCCATGACGGCTTTGTACGGCACTTGATGTGCCAGGTTGTGCTTTTGAAATGGATGGAGACAGAGGCTGCATGCGATGACGACGCGTTCATTCGGGCGCGGTGGAATGGCTTTCCCGACGCCTTGGTGTTTGAGCACCATCTCGGTCTTGTGGTGTACTTGTACCTCTTGCTGGACATGGGCAAAGCCACGACGGACTTGGCGCAATCGGACGTCGTCCGATATCCACTGCCTGGCTGCGGCAGGCTCGACGATCATGGACGAGGACGATGACTCGACCGGGGATGGAGCTGATGCCATCGCGTTGTTCAATGGCTTGCGGTTCGACGGCTGGGCGAAATCCCGCATTGCTGCCTCGATCGCTTTGAGTTGCGGCAGCCGCGCCGGTGTCTCGCGCTGCTGCGCCTTTGAAGACTTGAGCAGTCGGCCGTCTCCGCGGTGTGCTTTAGTCTGTTCGTCGTGCTGGTTGTTGGAACTGCAGCTGCTTGGACGGTCTGTCGCTGGGATGACCGCACGTGACGGCGAGGTTAGTGCGGTTTTTAGCGTGGGCGCCGAGGCACAAGTTGCCACGACTGCTGCTGACGCCGACTTTGGCCGCAGCGATGGTGACGACGCGGACATTTGTAGTGGTGTCGACCTGCCGGCTCCTGTGGATGTGGGGGGGCGATGCCGGGATGCCTTTGGCGTGACGTGAACGATCGATGGAGCCGTGGCTCGTAGCCGTGACTGTCTTTCCACCACAGCAACATGCACAAGCGCTGTGAGTGTGGATTCGTGTGGGTAGTCGTGCATAAGGCCGTGGATCCCGATTCCGTGCGCCATTTCGTACCACACGTCGGGCGATACCGACACTGCCTTGGCCGTGAGTTCCTTGGAGAACGTCGCCAGAGTGTCAAAAAGTCCATGGAACTTCAAGTGATCTTGCACGAGCAGCAGCGTGAACGCCGCGGCCGCCTCCATGATTTGAAGACGCCTGCTGACGGTTTCAACCTGAAACCGCCAACATCATTCACGTGGGCAGGGGAATTCCATGGCGGCCACGTCCCGACCGAGGTCGGCCGCAAAGAAGACGGTCCTCGCGTCCACGGGCTGCCGTCTTCTTGCGTCCATTGAGCCAGTGGACCGGAATGCGGCAGAAGGCCGACGGTTCGCTGTAAATGTGGCTGTTGCAACCATGACCGTGATGTTCCTGTAGATCAGTGGATGTAGCCCCATCGTTCGAAGAAGCGCGTCGACTCGTTGACGAAGAGAGGCGGAGGACGACCACGGACACGCTGCAAAAGTTTGTCCTCGACGCAAAGTTTCTCTTCCGCAATGGTGGGTTTGGGCTTTCTCAAAACGAGAGCTGCATCCAACGAATCACGGCCCTTGGGCGCGCCAAGGTCACCAACGTCGACCTGTCCCACATGCACTTGAGCGACCTCCTCGTCGAGTCGCTTGCGAATTACTTGAGCACCTCGTCGTGCATCGTTGTTTCGCTGAAGTACGTTGACGCATCGACGTCTGCTTGGACGGATTCACCTGCATGGCGTTCCAGCGTGGCCGGCACCAAGATCGTCCCGACTGCAGTGTTGCGTCTAGCGGCAGCGTGCGGCCCGAAAGTCGAGTTCTTCACAGCATCACGCACGCAGTTGGTGACTGCAGTGGTGCGGTCAAAGCGCGTGGTGCTACCTCGCGTCGGTGGCGATCACCTTGACGTCGCTGCGATTGCCGCCTTTGTTGGGGCAAAGAAGAAGCCGTTGGTCGAGGTATCTCCATCGATCCCTCCTTTCTCACTTCATCATGCACGCAAGCACAGGTTCTCGACCTCTCGAGCAATGATCTCACAGGCCCCGAGGGTCGACGAAACCTCTTTGGCGGCGTGGAGCTCCTCGCGAACGTGTTGGCCAAGTGCTCCAAGCTCACGCGAGTCATGTCGGTTTGAGCTGCATCACATCGCCTGTCGTCACTTCAAGTGGGTGCTATAGCCTGAACAATGTCCACCTGAGGTCGGACGGGCTCGTGCTCTTGGCGCTCGGGCTGCAGCACACGACGTCCATCCACTACTTGGAGATGGGTCGAAACGCGATCCAGACCAACGTGTCGAATCAAGTGTGCTACAACGGCATCGACTCGCTCTGCGAAGCCCTTCGCGCGAATCATTCGATCCGCGAGCTGAGGTATCGCGTCCACTCATGCACTTGGCTCATTTGCTCGAATATATGGCGCGCTCCAGTTTGCCACAGAACGACCTGGATTACACGTGCGTGACCAAGTTGACGGCGATTCTCGCCGTCAACGACACGGTCGAAACCCTCGATTTGTCGCAAAACCCCCTTGGGTCGGCGGCGCTGTGCCCCATCGCCACAGTGCTCCATGCGAATATTCCCCTCAAGTCCCTCAAGTACAGCCCACCCACCTGTCTCTTCTCTGCACGTCGCAGTCACCGGGGGCATGTCTAGTCTATCTGCCACCCAAGCCTCATGCAAGGGGTGCGTCTCGCTGGCCGACAGCCTCCTGCACAACACGACGCTCACCTCGATCGAGTGCGTTGACGCCAGTGACTTGGCATGTTTCCATCCGTCGTCACCACTCGCGCATGCCGTAGCTTGAGCCAAAACCCCGGCATCCTCGCTGTCGGGCTCACGACGTTGGCGGGAGCCATGGAACGCAATGCAACATTGACACGGATCAAGGTTTCGCCGACGGAGGAACCTGCCCTAACGGAGCCGCTCGGCATGCTTCAGCAGCTCACTGCCGCCAACGTCGCGCTCGGGACGATGCGCAAGGTGCTGTCGTCGCCCAGCCATGTCCAAGAAAACCCTCATCGACGTAGGCGCTGACGTCGTTCGATTTTGCCTCGCTGTCGCCATTTGCCCAAGTGAATTTTGTCAACAAACTGGATGCGTGGACGGAGGACGAGCTCCGGGCACTCGTGGCCAACCCATCGTTCGTTCAGGCCAAACTTTCGACGAGCCAGGTCTCGGCGCTCGAGTACTACGCGAGCCTCAACATGTACACGCCCCTCAAACGTCTCTTGTGGGCGTACGGCGCGCTCGGTCGCGAGACTGCGAGTCGCTACGCTGCGACTGTCCGTGACGACGACGACGACGCTCTGTGGAACGACCAGGCGCTCGTGGATTTGGCTCCACTGTGCTCGTTGTGACCACGACAGGAATATACACAGAGGTCGTGCTCGTTAGTCTAATGCACCACCCGTGGGTTTCCCAGGTGGTTTCGAACTTTGTTTGCATTGGCGTTTGATCGACCGCGGGGACGACGAGTTGTGGGATGCCGTGCTTGCATCGGACAAGTCGCCGTCGTCGGCGTGCGCGTCGCGGACAAATTTGACGGCCGCCGCGGACCTCGCGCTCACGAGTTGAGTGACCTGGAGTCACAAATTCCGTCGATTACCGTGTCGAGGATCGGAAGGCACCAACCTGCTCGGTGGCGATGCGGTAGTTGTATCCAGCGTCGTGCAGCAGCATGAGCGCTTCGTCGGTGCTAACGAGGCCGCGGACAAACTGGACGTCCACGTCAAGGGAACCCGAACCGTCCAAGTACACGACGCGAAAGCTGTGGTCGCCCGTGTACTCTTCCAGGACAGACAGGATCTGTTCCTTGGCCTTGTCATGCCAAGCATATACGACATTGCCCACACCGATTTGAATGCATTCGACCAGGGTGAGGAACGCCGTCAACGGAGCTGCGTCCGCGAGGCGTGGCTCCCATCTCCGTAGGCCGTGGTGGTGTGGGGTCGCTTCTGTGGCATCGACGGCTTCGTCTGGCGGAAAATCGAGGCATTCGACCACCTCGGTCTTTCGATCTGTCTTGGCGTCGATCGGGGACTTGGTCGGCTCTTGAAATGGAGGAACGTCAACTTGGCAGTCGTCCCCGAGTCGAACTCTGACACGATCTTCGTCCGTGATGAGCTTGGTAAAGGGCGATGGGAACTTCCACGCGTGGAATGCGTACCGGCAGAGATATGTGCTGCCGACGTCAGGGCTGTGGACGAGCTGGTGGTGGAACGCCGATGAAGACACAACATTGCACTTGCGAACGATCGCGGCCACGTGGTTGTCCCCCGAATACGTCGACTGGAAGATCTCTTGGTCCTCGCACTTGTGCACTTCGGTCGCTGTGGTCGCTGCAGCGTCTGTCGACGAATTGGCGCCCGAGGATGACGACTCGGGGGCCGTAATATTGTGGGGGGTCGATGCCTTTGATGGAAACTGCGCCATGATCTTGTCGCCCAAGTCCCGCGGGGTGTAGTAGTACAGCCCCGTGAACCCCACGTACGGCGACGTCCACAGCGACAGGATCTGGACGATATACAGACAGATCTCGTTCCCGAGTCGACCTGCCACTTCGACGTAATCCCCCACAGCGTATGGCACTGTGCCTGGTGGGGGCGGCGGCCGTGGCGCCGGCGGCTCAACCGTGACCTGCCTCGGCATGCACCCTCTGGATAGGCGACTTGCACAAACGATGTCGCATATCCCACTTGTCGTGCCACCAAGAGCCGGATAATCGAGACTATCCGGATAAAAGTGCCTCGTCCAACACCAGGGGAAGAAGCGCTCCAACAAGGGAGGTCGTGACACGGACCCATTCTAGGCATGGAAGATCTCGATGGTACGCTATTGAGGTCGATGGGCACTTCTTGAGTTCGTCCACGGTCAAGGAGCCGTCGTCAAACGTTGTGATGAATCGGTTCCAAAAAAGCAACTTGTCCTTGTCACTTTTTCATGTCGGTGCCTGGAGTACAACTACACGAAGGACACAAGGCATTCACTGTGTTCGAGCCTCCTCCATCCGCAACATGAGCGGACGACCATCCTACATGCTCCACCAGTCAGCGTTTGCATGTACGAATACTTGGCCTTCGCAGATGCACGGCTGAATGCTGGTACACTGCGGGACACAAATGAGGGAACGGTTACATTTTTGGAGATATCTCATCAACCAATGGGAGCTATGAGACGCCGTTTGAATATGACAGTCCAATTGGAATGCTCGACGTGTGGTCATGGCTAAAGCCAAGCAAAGCGCAACGATGCACGAC
>NW_008580164.1:315693-317253 GCF_000520115.1 Aphanomyces invadans
CATGTCAGCAGCGGGTTTGTCCGAGGATTTTGCACGGGCACTCTTGGCAGGACCCCTATTACGTGGATGCGCGCATCCACTGCCCGTGGACACAATGAACAACTTCAAAACGTATGAGGTGTGTGGACTGCATGTTCAAAATTCCTTGTCTTACACGTGGCGCTCGGACTGCCACAGCTTGAGTGCCTTATCGTACGACCCCGTGACCAGGACGTCAACGCCGTCGACCTGGGCATACCACAAATCTCGCAGCAACTTTTCGTGCGCCTTGACGCGCTGCACGACCTTCTCGGACGCGACGCTCCACATGACAAGGCCGCCTTCGCCCTCCGTGTTGGACACCACGAATTGCTCCGACGCGTGCCACGCCACACGTGGCTGGCTGTACGGCCCGGCCTTGTGGCCATAAAAGTTGCGTAAAACGACGTTCGATCGCACCTACCATGTCACTATCAAATGTCTCTTGCTGCGCTCTGCTACTCCATACCTTGACGACAAAATGACGGTTGGCATCGGTCGCGACGAGCAGATACGCCCCGCTCGGCGAGCTTTGCAAGTCCATGATCGTGTACGATACGTGCTCGATGTCATCCGTGTTCATGTTGAGCCTATGCATACCCCATGAGGTTTCCATCAGTCTGCAACATCGTCCTCTGTACCTCGTCTTCTCCAGCGTCACCATGTCGATGTAGTGCACGTAGCAGTCGTCGCGAATGCCCGCGACGACGAGTTCGTTCGAGCCATCGCGTGGCGGCACCACAGTCAAGGCCTCGACCGTTCCGTTGAAGTAATAGCTCTTGGCAATGCTAAATTGCACCATGTTGCCGGAAGACTCAGGCACTTGATGATACACATGGGCGACTTTGTCGCTTGCCCCGGTCACGAACCCCAAGGCGTCGCCGGACGAGAGCCATGCGTGGCGGATGTTGCCTTGCCTCGTGTGGTCGTGGAACACTTGGACAATATGCAGGTGGTCGTGGTCCAACCGAAGCACGTGGTGCCGCCCGTCCATGCCACTCGCCATGAGGTAGTTCGCATGCGTCTTGGACGGATGGAACGAAAGAGCGAGGACGGGGGCACCGGCGTCGTAAGAATCTACGACTGTCTTGGTCTGCCAATTGTGCACTTTTACGTACTTGTCGGCACCACCGGATGCCACGAGCGACGAGTCGTGAAAGTGGCCACTGACCGACAAAATGTTCATCACATGCGCTTGGTCCACCACGGACGCTTCGCGCACTGGAAGGACTGCCTCGTTTCCTGGGGTCAACAAGGCTTCGTCCACCGCATCTACCTTGAGGGAAAGACCGGCTACCGCCACGTCGACGGCGGCTGAGTCCACGGCAGTGGCAAGTGCTGCGGCGAGCTGGGCCTTCAACGCATTGTTTTCTTCGCGGAGGAGTTCGTTCGCTTCTGCCAGGAGATCGTTCTCCTCGTTGAGCCTGTAGATTTGCCGTGCAGCATCGTCCAGCTTAGCGTCTGTTTCTTCACGCAGCGCCGCCAATTCGGCCAGCGCCGCCTCCGTTTCCACAGAAGTCATCGTTCCGTTGTGGCAACCTC
>NW_008580164.1:325326-326129 GCF_000520115.1 Aphanomyces invadans
CGGCTACGATGTTTTACCGTCTGACCTCGACGCGATCCGCGCTCGGCTGCGCGGTTCGGTTAAATTCGACCTGACTATCGTGGACGTCGACTCTCAAGTCGGCAAGATGCTTCAGGGTCTCATGAAGACCCTCGAGCTAGAAAACCAAGAATGCGTCCTCCGCGAGGAGGGGAAGATGATGGTCGGCATCATTATCGACGCAATAAAGCCTGCTGGCCTCCAGGAGGTCGTGAAGGAGCAGATTGCCATGCAACGTAACAAATCATCGAAGAAGGACGTGTTCAAGTTCGTACGGTGGTTGAGGGAGAACGCACCTACCTACCAGATGTTCGTCAAGCTGAGACCTGGTGATCGCGGCCCTCCCAAGGCGAACAAGCCCAATGTTTTTTCAGCACGTGCTGGTGGAGGGACTTCGAAGGTTAATGCATCGTCGCCACGTGGTACACCGGCGGCGGGAGGTACGCCTCGGAGGGGGCTGCTTCAAGTGCGGTTCGTTGGACCATCTCGTCCGTAGTTGCCCCCACGCAACCCCCGAAGAGGCTTCGGAAGTCCTGCGTGCAAGCTGAGGCGGTGGACGCAGTAATGGACTCGAGAAGGGTGGCAACACCGGGGGTAAAGCTCCTGGAAGTGCGGCAAACCGCGGGGCCGGAGTCGACGGTGGTCGGGGTCAAGCACGGATGCAAGCTAATACCCTCAAGGCTCCGAGTTGGTTTGGACCTCGAGGATCGATTGTGTGGTCGAAGGTATTATACCCCTGAAGGCAACCCTGTTCGACTCAGGGTCGGACACATCTGTGGCCTTGG
>NW_008580164.1:335729-337354 GCF_000520115.1 Aphanomyces invadans
GCGCAACTTGATTGGGAAAAGGTGTAGAAGAGCTTCAAAACACATTTCATGGGCCCAAACTATTTAGTTCCATTCCTTCAAACACTAAATATATCCTAGTCACGGCAGGCCTGTAAAAGTGGAAACCGCGCGCCATGTCCACTTGCCCTAGGCGACGGACCTTCCTGCAGAAGAGATGGCCGTCATGGGCGGCAAATCTGACCGTACATCATGCTCTCCCTTGGCGCAAGAAGCTCGTTGCACGCGCATTCGCAACAACTTGAACCCGGAATGGCATCACGCGAACTTTGACTTCAAGGTCGACCCGATATGGCATGGCCCACTGGAACGCGTCCGCATTCAACTACGACTTGATATCGAGGCACGACTTTCGTGAAGCAGTGTTCATCCCAATCAAGAGCATCTCGAAGTAGAGCGCTTCTGGCCAGGTGGACGACAACAAGGCCCTATCGCCGGCATCCACATGCCAACCGAAACAGCACACGACCCTGGAATTGCTAGACGATACCGAAGCTGCCGATGTGTTATATACTGCACAGTGTGGGAAAACCAACGGTACCGTTCCACGACCACGTGCCATATTCTCCTCTGAAAGTGAAGTAACAACAACTTGAAAAGCAACACCCCGTGTTCCCGCGGAATTGTAATCCACGTGTATTACGGTGTCCTCGCAATGTTTGAACATCCGTGTCAGTGTGTAGTACCGTAGGCGTACAGTGCTGGTACGGCGTAGGCGATGAAGTGTGCAGTCAGTACCCTAATGCCCAAATTCACTTTTGCTTTTCCCTTGAAAGACAGTGAGAGTCGCCAGCGATTCACTTGCCGAGTCGGGGACCCGGAAGTGAGAACAAAGAATTCTTTAGTAGCAGTTGCTGTTGCAGCTTTTCCTATCGTTCGGTGGAGAACGACCAAGACGTTCATGGAACCTGAAGACTTCGACTTCGACGAACGAGACATCAAAGCGCGCGCCGAAGGAGCGTCGCGAGTGAGATCACGGAGTCCGCGTGGAGGTGAGAGGTTCGAGTCGCCGCGTGGACGACAACTTCGAAGTGCTGCCAGCTGGCAGAGACACGAAACGTGGAATGCACCGGTGTCAGCTCCAGTCGCCGCGTCCGCTGCGCAGTCCGATGGGGCGGCAGCGGAACCGGTGGCTGCTGCGGCAGGTGCCACACCAACGCCAGCTTCGGAGCCAGCTCGCACGGCCCGTGGAACGTCAGCCGCAAGTGATGCTGCGGATGGGCGTGATGACGAAAGCATGGGCGCCAGCGACAGGATGGTCTTCAACGCGCCAGCCATCCCACAGGCGCCAAAGTTTAAGGGCTAGACAAAGACCGAGCGCCGTCAATTCATGAGAGAGTACAACCAATACCTGGAGCAGGTGGCCGCATTGCAGACGACTACCACTAAGCCCTTGGTTATGCCGGTGTCAGACTGCATTGACTACTACACGAAGAAACGAATAGCCATGTGGGAGCTGGACAAACCAGCTGACTCTGTCACGGAAGCCGAATGGGTCGGATGGATGCGCCTCGGCTACGATGTTTTACCGTCTGACCTCGACGCGATCCGCGCTCGGCTGCGCGGTTCGGTTAAATTCGACCTGACTATCGTGGACGTCGACTCTC
>NW_008580164.1:347749-349021 GCF_000520115.1 Aphanomyces invadans
TGCCGTGCGTCCGACAGAGCTAGCACCCTATGGCGTTGGAGCTCCGACAATAACATGCACGCGAAAGATGAAACTCAGGTTCGTGGAGTTTCAAACCTCCTACTCACCTCTGATCCTTCGAGGACTGGACCTGTGGGTTGACGACAACGTGAAAGACAAGGCCGAGATCCTCGTCGGCCGGCCCGTAATGAATGCCTTGGGGTACTCCGCCGACGGGGTGCTCGTGGCGGCAAGGAAGCAAGCCGCCATCTGGGACCTGGACGCTCTAGATCCAGAGCCAGAACCGACGACGACCATGGCAAGGGTGAATCGCCTTATGCAGGCGGAGTTGGATGACGACGAGGACGAAGACGATGGTCTCCATTGCGCGACGACATTGCCGCGTTCGTTCGACGTGACTGCACAAGCATAGCGCGAGGCAGCCGTCTGGAAGTTCTCGCCGCGAAGCTGGTGCGGGAAGAAAAGGAAGGTCTTTCTGCAGTGTCTCTTGAGCGGCTGCGTCGGATGCTCAAGGAAAATACGGAAGTGTTCCGATTGGAAATGGGCTGCGATCCGCCTATCAAGGTGGAGCCCTTGAAGGTTCGAGTCAAGCCGGATGCGACACCCGTGAAATGTGGACTACGGCGGTACCCGCCTCTCCACATGGAGTACCTCAAGGGGCATGTGGGTGAGCTCGAACGCGCCGGTCTCGTCTACTGAAACAACCGGTCGAGATGGGCATGTGCCCCGCGCATTGTCCCCAAGAAAGACACGGGCGACTTCCGAATGACGATCGATAGTCGCCCGGTGAACGCTTGCACAGAGGCGATGCCGTGGCCTATGCCCAACCTCGACGCGGCTTTGTCGATGTTAGTCGGCACGTCGGTGTACTTCAACCTCGATTAGTTGAAGGGGTATTGGCAGCTGCCATTACACCCCGACAGTCAAGAGATCTTTTCGTTCGTGACCCCCATGGGGATTTATACCCCCACGAGGGTC
Source organism: Aphanomyces invadans (assembly GCF_000520115.1). Taxonomy (NCBI): domain Eukaryota; phylum Oomycota; class Saprolegniomycetes; order Saprolegniales; family Verrucalvaceae; genus Aphanomyces; species Aphanomyces invadans. The sequence goes on from NW_008580164.1 coordinate 348,728, forward strand.
CTCATGGGATGCACCGACGCCGTGGCGTTCTGCCAGGCGGCGGTAAACCAAATGTTCGGGGACTGTCTATTTCATGGGGTCCTCGGCTGGTTGGGTGACTTGCTCGGATACGCGTCGTCCGAGGACGAACTGTTTGGCCTGTTGGCCAAGGTCCTCGGTACTTGCAAGACCTATGGCCTCAAACTACACCCCAAGAAGTGTGAGTTCTTCGTGATGCGTGTGGAGTGGTGTGGCAAAGTGATCTCGGCGGACGGGATCACACACTCACCGAAGCGAGTGCAAGGTCTTTGCGAT
>NW_008580164.1:349121-350021 GCF_000520115.1 Aphanomyces invadans
CGCGCTCGGCTGCGCGGTTCGGTTAAATTCGACCTGACTATCGTGGACGTCGACTCTCGAGTCGGCAAGATGCTTGGGGTCTCATGAAGACCCTCGAGCTAGACAACCAAGAATGCGTCCTCCGAGAGGAGGGGAAGATGTTGGTCGGCATCATTATCGACGCAATAAAGCCTGCTGGCCTCCAGGAGGTCGTGAAGGAGCAGATTGCCATGCAACGTAACAAATCATTGAAGACGGACGTGTTCAAGTTCGTACGGTGGTTGCGGGAGTACGCAACTACCTACCAGATGTTCGTCAAGCTGAGACCTGATGATCGCGGCCCTCCCAAGGCGAACAAGCCCAATGCTTGTTCAGCACGTGCTGGTGGAGGGACTTCGAAGGTTAGTGCATCGTCGCCACGTGGTACATCGGCGGCGGGAGGTACGCCTCGGGGGGGCTGCTTCAAGTGCGGTTCGTTGGACCATCTCGTCCGCAGTTGACCCCACGCAACCCCCGAAGAGGCTTCGGAAGTCCTGCGTGCAAGCAGAGGCGGTGGACGCAGTAATGGACTCGAGAAGGGTGGCAACACCGGGGGTAAAGCTCCTGGAAGTGCGGCAAACCGCGGGGCCGAAGTCGACGGTGGACGGGGTCAAGCACGGATGCAAGCTAATACCCTCAAGGCTCCGACCGAGTTGGTTTGGACCTCGAGGATCGATTGTGTGGTCGAAGGTATTATACCCCTGAAGGCAACCTTGTTTGACTCTGGGTCGGACACGTCTGTGGCCTCGGTGGGTCTGGCCTCAGCACTGTTGGCAGCCGGAGCTAGTGTGGTGGTACGCGATGCCGTGCGTCCGACAGAGCTAGCACCCTATGGCGTTGGAGCTCCGACAATAACATGCACGCGAAAGATGAAACTCAGGT
>NW_008580164.1:359031-409089 GCF_000520115.1 Aphanomyces invadans
ACACTCACCGAAGCGAGTGCAAGGTCTTTGCGATCTGGCGGCACCCGAAACAGCCGCTGAGTTGCAACAGTTCGTGTGTGCCGTCAATTGGATGCGTGCTTCTATACCCGAGTACGCCAAGCTGGTGGCACTACTGCTGCGGTTGTTGGACGTCGCTGCCAAGTCGGCGAATGGTGCTAGACGGAAGTCGGCGTTGGCTAGGGTCCGTCTGGTCAACATCGGAGGGGCCGAAGACCATGCGTCATGTTTTGAGGCCATCAAGGATACTTTGCGCCGCACGGTCCCGTTGACCCATCCGACCCCCGACAAGGTGGTCTGCCTCAACACAGACGCCAGCGACGGGTTTTGGGGTGCTGTAGCCACTCAGATTCCCCTAGCTGATCTTGGTCTAGCAACGGCCGACCAACGCCACGAACCACTCGCATTCCTAAGTGGTGCCTTCCACGGGGCTAGCGAGCGCTGGCCCATTGCGGAGAAGGAGGCGTTTGCCATTGTCGAAGCTTGCAAGCGCCTCGAGTACTTGCTGTTGCGTCCGGGTGGTTTCCGCCTATTCACGGACCATCGGAATTTGGTGTACATGTTCCACCCTGGTGGTGGTGGTGCAAACATCGCCAAGTATCAGGCCAACAAGCTACAACGCTGGTTCATGGTAATGTCGACGTTCCCTTACGTGATCGAGCCGATCGCCGGGGACGAAAACGTTTGGGGGAACCTCCTGAGTCGGTGGGGCACGGCGAACCGCGACGTCAGCCGTTCGCGTGTCTACCGACTGGTCCAACAGGTGTCGCCGTTGCGCTCCAACAATTTTGAGTGGCCCGCCCTGGACGAGATCGTCCGCGCTCAGCGCGATTGTCTCGACTGCGATGGGTCAGCCAACATCGAAGACAAAGCCCTCGTCAAGTGGTCAGTCGACAAGAACTGTTTTGTCATGCCTTCGGTTGCCACGTGGATCCCGAGCGGCTGTGTGGACATACAGCAGCGATTGTGCGTAGTCGCTCATGCGAGAGTGGGCGGGCACCGTCGCGCTCAAGCTACCAAGCAAACCATCACGGAGCTGTTTTATTGGAAGGGTGTTGATGCCGACGTCGAGGCTTTTGTTAAGGCCTGCATGCACTGCATGGTCGTGGGTGGGGTGGTGGAGCCCCGGCCATGGGGACAGGCGCTGCACGCCGACCGACCCAACGAGCTCATTCACTTCAACTGAAATCTGGAGCCAGTCGAGGTGAACGGCTGGCGGTATCTGCTAGTTGTCAAAGACGACATGAGCGGGTATGTCCGCCTCTACCCTGGTGCTGATGCGACGGCACAGGCAACATCGACGGCATTGTTGGACAGGTTCGGACTATTTGGTGTCGTATCAACGTGGGTAAGCGATTGTGGCTCGCACTTCAAGAACCAAGTTATAGAAGAGCTGCGTTGGACGCTCGGCGCCCATCACCCCTTCGTCACCCCCCACTGTCCATGGGCGAACGGGACAGTGGAGGTGGTAAATCGACTGGTCCTACGCATGGTCCGCGCGTTGTCCAGCGAGTTGAAGTTGCGTGCGAACGAGTGGTCATGCACCGTGCCGATGGTTCAGTCTGCTTTGAACTACCAGCCGGCGAATCTTCTAGGCGGTGTGCCACCTATCACGGCGTTTCTGGCTCTGCCAGCCAGTACACCGCTGCGAGCTCTCTTTCACCCTCGGCTGAAGGAAACGGCCACGGTAGACTGGCTGGCAAAGAGCCGGCAACATTATCTACAAGCGGTGGCCATCGCCCTTGACCAGATGCACAAGGATTGCGTGTCGAAGGCTGCTACGAAACGAGAGAAGAAATGAGAGCAGCGGGCGAAAAGGCAAGGCGCCAAATGGCCAAGCCTAGCATTGGGCGACTTCGTGCTGGTAGCTCGGGTGGTTCGACACCCGAACAAATTGGCCCTCCGCTGGAAGGGTGCATGCCGTGTGGTGCGGGTCCATTCGGACCACCAGATGGATGTCCAGCAGTTGCTACCCCCGCATGCCATCAGCCTCCACCACGCCAGTCACCTCAGGCTGTACTCAGAAGCGGGTCGTGAAGTTGCCGAGGATCTTCTCGAGCAGGTTGCCTTTGGTGACAGCGGTTTCCATGTTGAAGCTCTCAAAGAGATCCGAGACAATGCCGGCCGCTTCGAAGTCCGTGTGCAGTGGCTGGGGCTGGATGAGGCCGAGGCATCCTGAGAGCCTGCAAAGACGTTGTACGAAGACGTTCCCGTGCTTTTTCGACGGTGGACGAAAGCCAACGCGAAGATGGAACTGATGTCATCATTGGTCGCCGACGTGGAACAAGCGGTGGGGCATCCTTTCTAGGAGAGCTGTGTTCCCGCGGAATTGTGATCCACGTGTATTACGGTGTCCTCGCAATGGTTGAACATCCGTGTCAGTGTGTAGTACCGTAGGCGTACAGTGCTGATACAGCGTAGGCGATGAAGTGTGCAGTCAGTACCCTAATGCCCAAATTCACTTTTACTTTTCCCTTGAAAGACAGTGAGAGTCGCCAGCGATTCACTTGCCGAGTCGGGGACCCGGAAGTGAGAACACCCGGCAATGAAGCAGGCCGCCCTCATCCCTGCTGGTCGCTCCCATCGACAGCGACAAGTTTGACGACGTTAAGCCGCCAGTGTCGCCCTCATACGAAGTAGTAGAGGGGTGGCATTACGTCCGGCCGTCGGGTGATCTTGTTTACTCTGGTTCGTTTGACGGGCCGTGGTTCGAAGCGGCATTGGACATGGAGTCATGTCGTCGGACTCTAAAAAGACTGCAATTCATTGACTTTTCATGTTGTTTTCGATCATTTTTCTGAGACTCGCGCGTAAGGTTTGAACCGTTCATAACTTTTTCGCGTTCTTTTTTGTTTTCTTTTTCGCCTTCTTTTTCGCTTTTTTTGCCCTTTTCCCCGATTTCGTCCCAGTGTTGTTGATCTGACTGCATGTCAAAAACACGAAACAGTGATAGAAAGTCGCACCTTGAACAGCAGCGCCAATTGGCCCGTGATTGGGTTCTCGGGCAGTCTCGAGCCTGGAAGAGGCAGGTTTCCGATGCACTCTGCAGTTGTCTTGTCTTCAGGGATCAGCAGCGCCCTATTTCAGCAATCTATGCACCCCACCCTTGCCAAATCATGGTGCTGCATACCGTTCGAACACTTGGTTTTGAAACGACAGATTGTGCCGCTGAAACGCTAGTCGAATCTCGTCGATCTCGCCCATTTGGCACACCCGTAGCAAACTTGTAAAGGTTTGGGCCGTTTGTGGTCGCACGGGAATCGCCTCGGTGCGGGCGGCGCCGTGCTGCGGCAACGATATGGCTTTTCTTGGCGGCGATGGCGCTGTCGCTACTCGAACCTACCGTGCAACAATAACGAGGCATCATTAACATGCCAATGGCACCGTCTGGCGTCGTTGGGCAAATGCATCATGGAAGACTCTCATTTCGGGATCCATTTTCTGCGGCGACGACTCGAGAACAACTTGGGGGGGTCTCTCCCACAGCGGCAGCAAATCGTCTTCATTGGGCGGTGGACTCCCTCCGCGCATCATATGTGCCATCGACGACATGGCGGCGTCGGCTGCCGCGTTAACACCACCATGGTTTGACCACGCCTATGGGTGTCGGCGCGATTATGTGGAGGAGGCATGGCAAGTGGATTTGCTCACGTCGCGGTCAGACTGCGGCGGTCGTCGTTTGGGGACACTTGCTGACAGATGGGTTGTGGATGATCCTGGTCGGGGTGGCGGGCTTTGTGTTGAAGACGCTAGTGACGACGAAGACGCTGAGCTAGTCGGCGAAGAAGCCGAGCTGGGTGGTGGAACTGCCACTTCCACGTCGATGTCGTCTGTGGGCCATGATTCGAGCGAACTGCGAAGCCAAAGTGTGAACATGCAAGTCTCGTTTGCGCTCCACACGTACACTAACTCACGATTCGTCGCACGGGGAGACTTCAGCAGCATCGGCTGGTGTGCGTCGAGGGGCGAGTCGGGGGAAGTCGAGAGTGACACAGGTGGCGGTCGATGGAGCTCTGACGGTGGCGTGGACGGGCGAAAAACCACAACCTTTGCCGTAGCAGTCAAGGCATCTGTAGCCCCTTTGAACGACGACGCCGGCGGTAGCGGCGATCTCAGTCGAATCGATCCAGCGATCGGCATCGCCTCAATGTGTCACCTAAGTATAGCTCAGAGCCCGCAGCGAGCGTTTTATCGGGGGCATTCGACAGCCATGAATCGAAGGATGTCTATATTAGTTACTTGGCTTTCTTTTTCTTTGCGCCCTTCTTGCCCCCTTTCTTCGCCCCCTTCTTCCCCTTCTTCTTCTTCTTCTTCCCACTGCCATCGAGATGCTGTCGCCCCCCCCACTCATGTGAGCGCCCAATTCGATCCCGACCACCAACGATCCATACCTTCATGAGCTTCAACTTGGTGGCCAGCAGCGGGTTCTCGACGAGTTTCGACCCGGCAATCGGCAAGTGCTTGGCACATTCGGTCGCGGATTTGTCCTCGGGAATCAAGATCGCCCTGCACATGGCCCGGCGACGTCAGGCACGACGACGACGATGCAGTGGGCACGGCACCGTTCAAAAACCGCAGGGTTGTACGAGAGGTTGTGGCGCTCAAAAGCCGCACGAATGTCTGCGAGCTCATCCGTCTGCTGTGCGCGAAGGGAACTCGTTCCAGCGACCATTGGACGCTTCACGTCGATGGCGCTGCTAGAATGGACGAGGCCTCTTGACGATGGTTGCAGAACGAATTGCGACGGTCCAACGAGGGTGCCTCGACTTCCACCCGTCGGCCCCCGACCCTGGTGCAGACACATGACGTTTTGTAGCTTGTTTTGGCGGCGATATGATGTACCACAACGCATTGGCGCTCCAACGACGCTTCGAAAAAGAGTTTGAGCTCGGGGTCGCCCATCGCCACCGCGTCAGGTTGCATGAAGCCACGACTATCGCCGGGTCTTTTCACCTTCTGCAAGAACCGTTTGATGTCGCCCCCGTGCGAATGGACCATTACCTGCACCCGCTTGGACGCCATGCGCTGCATTTGTGCCTGCTTGGCGTCTGGGGCGACGAGCGACGTGTACGACGCCGTAAACGGCAAATACTTGTCCTTGACATCTTTGTCCGGGGGGGCGGCATGTTCGCCCACAGTCGCCGCCGAATTGCTGCGGACAAATCTACCCGCACATATTACCTCATCCTGTTCGGCAAACGGGTTCGGGAGCTTACGATGGAGATTTTGGGTTCATCGAAGGAGGAGGGGGTGTTGCCCCTGCTGACGCCGTTGCGATAGCCGTCGGCGACGGGCGATAGTTGGGGGGAAGGGGGTTCCGGAAGCGCATGCCCGTGGCAGAAGGCTTCTTCTTGATTACCACGGGGGCGACAGAATGTTTGGTTTGACATTTCGTCGCAGAAGATGCTGACGGGTCGAGGGAGTACTCGTCTTGGTTGGTGCCGTTGTCAGCAAGAGTCACGTGGAGGGGCAAGTTCGGGTGCTGCTTATGCGCCATCATGCGGGTGGACTCCTGGGGTGGTGCCGTGAGTTCGCCGCGAGTCGACGCCACGACAGGGTGACCTGCTTTCGAAGGAACTCTGCTTCTTCACGACTGCGGTTGCGGGACCACTTGTGCAGCACCGTCTCGACTTCGTCTACCTCCCGCCAGTCAACTCTTGTGGGCTGACCGGACGTACCATGCTTGACTTTCGTCGCGGCATCTTCTTGACGTTGCAGCAACCAGAGCTGGTTGAGCTCGTGCTGGGCGCATGTCAGGTGTGGTAGGTTGGGGGCTGGACGATCGACAAATCAACCAACCTCTGCGTCCGTTTCCGGAGTGTGGTATTGGTACTGCGCATGCACACGGCGATCCGCTGGGTGGGTCGGGCGCACGGCCTCGACTTGATTGCTGTCGCCATCAGAAGAAATGTCGAGCTAACGGCGGCGACTTCGTCAGGGGCAGGCTTTGCCGAGGCAGGACACGGCGGCTAACCTCCCGGGGAGACGCGACGGTGAACCCTCGTTCTCGCAGCTCTGCAATGCGGTGGATATGGCTTGTGCGAAGGTCTCGCGTCTTGAATCGCTGATAGAAGCAATGGTCAGTCCAAGGTGGCGCGAGAGCGCCGTCCCACCTCGAGCTGCTCCGGAACGGATGGCTGGGACAACGGTGGCCTGACCATGTCGACAGGATGGCTGTCGCTGCCTTGATTCCTCGGAGGTGGCTACATGGACCAGGGTAACGAGCGCGCGCTTCAACCACGACGATGTGGTCGAACCTTGGTCGGTGAAACGTGCGCCAGCGACGTCGCCACGTCCGCCTACATCGACCATCAATCCCCCTCTCTCGTACAAACCAACGATGTTGGACTACTTCCAAGTAGGCGCGGCCAGAGTCTTCGAACCAGTCGAGAACTTTGCGGACGCAGTCGGCGTGGATTGCTGTATTCTAGAATGGGACGAGTCACTCTGGATGAGGCTCTTGCACTAGAACGTTAGAAGGCAGACCTTGACGCGGTCGCATTCAGCCAACATGTTGCGCAAGGCCATATACCGCACCGCTGTCCACTTGCTCCGCATATCGCTCTCGACAAACGTGGCATGGTCGTACGCCAGCACGTACTTGGCGATGCTTTCGAACCCGTGCAGGTCTGGGATCGGCGGCAGTTCGTCTTCTTGCACGACAATATCTAAGCGACACTCGTGTGAACAGCCCGTCGCCGTGTCATGGGCAAAACACAACACCATGCATGGCGAGCGCATGCAACGCCGACGGCTGCAGCGACCGCGTTGTCGATACTCTACAACGCCCGGTGTCACAACATCCATCCTGCTAAGTTGAGGCGTACATGAGACCGTCGATGCGGCTGCCCACCACTGCGCTCATCTCGCGCCGCTCCCTTCAATGGAACGTTTCGTGTCCGTGCTAATAATAACTGTGTAACCGTCCACCGTTTCACATGCCGCATATATTGACACGCAAGGATTACTCGGCGACATGATCGAGGAAGATGTCCATGTCGTCCGTCTCGATGGAAAAGGCGCTGCTTGTGTGCTGGAGGGTGTACTTGAGCCTTTGGCCCGCTAACTGGACGTTGGCACGTTTTCGGCCCTCCTTTTCGAAGTTCTTGACGGCGCGCGCCGTGGCTTTTTTCACGCGGAATTCACGTTGCCGCCGTCCGTCCACGGCAGGAAGTGGGTCCATCGGCCCCGTGCTGCTGGGGGACGGGTCGGCAACATCCACACGAGTCCGCTGTCTCTCCATATCCCGACTGGGCCGGCCAGTCATCGTGGGGGTTCGCTTTATTGTCGACGGGGCGAGTCCGTCTCGCCGCCTCAACATTGCTGCCTCGCTGGCCCCTTGGCGGTTGTACAGCTCGAGTCCTGTTTCGGCCACGCGTTCGAAGTCTACTCGACGTGGGTTTACACTCCTTTGGTCGAGCAGGATGGACTCGACACACCGAGGAGCATGGTGCGAACGCGGTGGAGCGTCGTGAGGTGGATGGGGCGCTTGCCACGGTGGTTGGCCGCCAACACACTTCGCCAACGTGCAATGTGCACCGGCGAAATCGCCGACGCCGCGGTGGGAATTTCCTTCAGGGGTAAATCCAGCAGCGCTTGAATCGTTTCGACGTGGTTTCGTCGGGCGGCCCTAAGGAAGCGGCGGTCGAGATGTTTCGATGGCGAGCGATTCAACCGACCAGTGGACAGGGTTGTCGCCGTAATTGTCGAGGATGTTGCAGGGGAGGCCGTATTCGAGCAAGACCCGCACCTGCACGCACGGATGAGTTCAAATTCACGAGACAAGACGCCTCACCACGTTCGCGCGCCCAGCTCGCGCGGCGTCATGGAGGAGCGAGAACCGATTGTTCACGCAGTCGATTTGACCCAAGTTTGACCCTTTGTCGACGAAGTACCGCACCAAGTGCTGCACACAGAAATGGTTTTGGTGGAAGGAAAGAGCGACTGCGATAACCACTTACCACATGACCCGACCAACACGCGAGCTGGAGCAACGTCCGGCCGTTCTCTGCTTGCGAATCACGCAGCCGAAACGCGCCATTGCCATGTTGAGCTGCCGTTTTCGTCTCGGCGATCGCCAGTTGGTTGATCTTTTCGACCGGCCATCCTGCACATTCGACGACGGAAGATGTCGCAATGGCCTGTGGGCTCAAAGTACCTTCCACTACAGCTTCCCAAATTGATAGTTTTCTTGCATATCGATCGAGGCGGTGCTTTTCTTGGGCGCTGCGAAGGGCCATGCGCTCGACGGCCTGCGCGCGGACAGCGTCCTTCTCTGCTTGAGCAGCAGCAGCTTCGTCGGCTTCACGCAGCCGAAGGCCATCCACCCAACACTGTCGCAACTCTGCCAAGGTCAGGGGGGTATTGGCTAACCGCTTCCTTTTCACGGGACTGCGGCTATCACATGAGGAATCCTCGAGTTGCAACGGTGCTGCGGGGTTGCGACTTGCAGCATCCTCGCGAGTACTTCGAACATTGGCAGCACCTGTGTTGTCCACGCAGGTGCTCTTTGCATCGATCTCAAGCAACGTTTCGTACGAGGCAACCGATGCCAGCAATGATACAACAGAGTCGTGCCACTCGGTAAATGTCCGTGTCGGTGGGATCTCGGTCAAGTCGGCATGGTTTTGAAAGGCGGCGGCGCCAAGGACTTTGCGAAGATGGCCCTCGACGCGCACATGTGCCTTGTGAAGCGCACCGTGGTCGTGAGAAGGGACCTTCCATCTCGCGAAGCGATGCCGCGCCTGGTTCACGCGAAACACGTCCAGTGCCAGGAACGAGTCGTCGTGCGACGTAATTGTGTGCTGCAGTTGCACACACCCAATTCTCACTTGACTCAGTGTCGCATTCAAGTCTTCGCTGTGAAGATGCAGCAGCGACGCAGGATCGTCTACGACGGCCTTGGCGGCTTCGAACGTGCCCTTTATCTGCGTCCAAGACTCGAGAAATTCGGCGTGCAAGAGTGCCAATGGAGCGGCTAGATCTGTGTCGTCCGCGGTGGGGGTGATGCGGCGGCTGGATATCGCAAGCGACAAGTCGTCCAGTAGAACGCACACGTGGCGGCATTTTCTGACGTACGCTTCGTGCAATATAGCTGGAACGTCCACCGCGTTTTCGCCTGGGTGGCGCCCTTGTGCCGACAGTGGTGCAGTCTGTCGGAGTGCTTGGACACAACGTCTGGCGCGTTGTGAGCGCGCGGCGCATTGAATGACGAGGGCGGCAGCATGAAAACGATCGCGAATCTTGGCTTTCGACACGAACCGAGGCTTTACAGTTGTGGATTCGCCGGTCGTCGCGTTCGTGTAGTAATGCGAGGTTGAGCGTGGGTCATACTGTTGGAGCCAAATCACGTCACTTGTAGACTTGATGGTCGGAACGCTGCACGGGTCGTCTGTGGCCTTGCCGTCAAAGCTCTGACACTTTACCAGTGGTACAGGGCTCACTGAATTGCTCGGTTGGTTGTAGCTTGTGCTATTTGCGCGAATGCCTCCATGCGGCCTCGGTGGAACGGTGAGTTCGGTGGTTGAAATGCTGTCAACAACCTGCACGGCACCTTCAGCTGGTGGCGCAAACAGCCCGTTTTCTTCATCGTCCTCAAAGGAAATGGCGTACAGCGACTCGTCTATGCGAATATGTCCTCAGTTACGAGACTGCCGCCATCCTGCCGCCGTACCATCCTCGTCGGCCATGTTGCAACGAAACCTGAAACGCTTGCTACATTATCCGTAGGTTTATCCGTATGACCGGAAGACTCGAAGTGCCGTTGCACCAACACCCGACAAGCGACCTGGGACCAGCGTGCCGCTCCAGCGAGACTTCCGTCGCTGCCCTAGACATGACCACCCGTCCTATGCGCTTAGTAGACTCCTCGTCAATGTGGGAATGGGCAGCATCCCAGCCAGGTACGTCATCAATTTCGCTTGGGTCATGGGAGGCAACTGCAATCGAGACGTACTCTAGGCTTTGTGGCCGCGCAGTTGGCCCATCCATCTTTCCTCACTCCTCTCGAAAGATGGTACTTTGAAGCAAGGACGATTGCATCGCAGTCGTCTTGCTGCTCGTCCATTTCCCCAGCCAGCACCGATGACTTGGACATCGACTGCTTTGACATGCACTACGCTCAGAACCTGTCCGCTGTCGACAAGCACGCGCAAAGAGCTATCTATGGACGACACAGGAATCGATCGGCACCCGTCGACGAGTGTTTTTGGTTCAAAACGATGTGCAAGGGCCAAGTGCGGCACGTGTCTTGCAGCCGATCGAGCGATGAAACGTTAGTGGCAAGCGACATCCGCCTGGACCCAAGCAAGTGCAACGACATTGCCACCTTGCTCCACGGTCCGTTCAGTGCGCTGCTCGTGCATATTTGGAAACCAGAGAGCCATCGCGGCACGACGCAGACGACACAATAAGTCCATTTTTCAGTTGGTTCATTACGTTGTCTACCATCTCCGTAAGGACGTCCGCAGGGTCGAAGCGCCGGCCGCAGCAGGGTTGAATGCTCACTCAACGCGAGGTTGTTTAAGCGGTCAACAAGCACGCACCACCAACAGCCTTAATCTTGTTTTCAGCTTCTTGGGAGAAGTACTTGGCCTTGACGATCACGGGGACGGCAGGGAGACGACCCTTTCCGAGGACCTTGAAGTAGCCAGCCTTGGTCACATCAATGATGGGGGCCTTGCCGTCCTTGGCCTTTTCGGCGGTCTCCTTGACTTGCGCCGACACCAACGACCACAGCTTTTCCACGTTTACGGTGGGGCAGTGGTATCTGTTGCGGAGCAAGTGGAATTGGCGCATACCAACCTTACCGAAGTAACCTGGATGGAACTTGTCGAAGAGGATGCGGTGGTGATGTTGACCACCGGCGTTACCGCGACCACCCGGATGCTTGCGGTGCTTGCCGATACGACCGTGACCGGCCGACACGTGACCACGCTTCTTACGGTTCTTGTGGGTGGCGGTAGGCTACACACAGACTCTTGTCAGGTCGTCCCGATGACGACGCCGCATCCTTACCATGTTGGTAGATGGAACTGAAAAACAACACTAACAGCATTGGCTCGAAGCCCACCACGACGCCACCAGCCAACCGTTCCACCAATCACAGGTGGACTCTCAAACTTAATACTCCTCCGCCCCCTGTGGACGCCACCATACAAAAGGGCGGAAATACCCTTGTCTTTCGATAGCTTGTCCAATTCGATATATGTATTGAAACAGGGCCTTCCTTCCGGGATACGTTGGAGGAAGGTGCCCATTCAAGAAAGTGGGGGGCATACTTTTCCGAATGGGACAGCGAAAGGTAACAAAACGCACGGGAAAGATCGCACCCGATGAAGACGCTGGCGGAACCGTTCCTCCTTGTGACTGAAGGCACGTCGACACCATCCCCGCCGCCATCCAGTAGCAAGCGATTCCTTGTGTGCATGGGATGCGGCTTGGCCCTCTTCCTTGCCTCGTTTCTCATGTACGTACATGTGTTGCACAGTTCTTGTTCTGCGATTGGTGTCGTCATGTGCAATCTCTCCGACCGACGAGCGCCAAAACGACTGTCACAACGTGCTTATGGCGGGTACTTGATGCAGGTTTCCGTTCTCGATGGCTGCGTTTGGCTTGCTATACTCGACAGGGTCCATTGTCTTCATGGGATCGACGTTGTTTGTCGCGCCGATCAAGCAGCAACTTGACACCCTGCGTGCAAACTCGAACCGAGCGACGTGCTTGGCCATGTACCTGTGCTCCATCATGCTCACGCTCTTCTTTGCACTGTATCCCGGCCTGTGGTTTCGATCCATGCTCGTCCTTCTGTCGGTGTGCATGCAATGCGCAACGTTGGCATGGTATTGCATCAGTTACTTTCCGCGCGTCCAAGCAGGGCTTCGCGCCGCGAGTATGTACGTTTTGGTACCATAAAGGACACATTTATACAAATCCTTGCATTATGGAGCAACGCCGGAATCACTTGGAGCGAGCGACGAGAGCGCCTGCGGGGACGTCAGGGACAGCACACATCGTGGAGGTCTACCGCTTCGATCGCATCGAACTCTACGACGAGTTCGTCCAGTTGCGCTTGATTCAGCTCCAACGTCACCTGCATGTGCATGCAAGATGCGAGATGGTGTCTCGTTCGCGTTCAATGTACCTCTCTGTCGCCGGACAAGTGCAGCTTCAGCAACAGCGTTGGGTGGACTTCGCCGTGAAGGGTGCTACTCGACAGAACCAACTGCACACGTGCGTGCCAAAATGAGCGTATATGGCGAAGATGATGCGCAAGCATAACTTCATGACGTACTCGAGCGGAGTAGTCGAAGTCCAACAATTGCGCCTTGGAGATCGACGCTAGGTAACGAACAATGTATCTCTGGATGTCGGGCGTCCGTGCGTCAACAATATCGCGGACCGAATCAGCCATCTCATGGGGAATTCCATACTGTGTCACGAATGCCGCAAACTACATGAGAATGGTCGGCACCGACACGGTCGAGGTATGAAAGACCATGAGGAAAACATCGCACCTTGTCTTTTGACGTGGCGAGGGCTTCCACGAAGAATCGACTCCATTTGTCCGATGGAGGAGCTTCTCCCCTTCCCAGCATATCAGCAGCAGCATGCAGGGTATCTTCCAGGCGCTCCGCCGACAGCGACGATCGCCGGTTCATGGTGATGTATCTTTTTGAATGTGAACATGGTAGTCGCAGTTATATTGTGAATATTTTGTATTTTGTATATATTTTTGAATATACTGTGTCATTTGCTGCCTCATGACGGTGGCTCAAGTGGCTGCGGCAGCCATTGTGTCACGAGGATGGGTGTCCTTGATGGCGATGTTCAGCCACGCGTTCATCACACCGTACGACACGTCTGCGATTGCGCATTCCAAGTCCATTTTCAGCGCATTTGCCGCATGGGACGGCGTGTACTTCGTTGGCATCGCCGACCAAGGGTACCGCTATGAGAACACCCATGCGTTCTTTCCACTGTTTCCGCTGTTGGTGCGTTGGACAAGGTCAGTGGCGTGCCATCGATCACGGCCGGTCAACACAACTCTAACGATAGCCCTCTCATGCTGCCATTTCTCGACAAGAACGCATCGCTCTTGGCCGCGGGGTGGCTCATCAGGTACACACGCTTTGGACCTTGAGCTCTTTTGTCAACGTGGACGGTGGCTGCACATTCGTTTAGCAATGCCTCGTTTGTGGTTGCTGCAGTGTTTTTGTACCTGCTCGGACTGGAGGTGAGGACGGCATGTGGTTATGAGTCGTCGTTGAACTGTCATCCAGGTGCTCAAGACCGAGTCGGTGGCGAAGCGTGCAGCGCTCTTGTTCTGCATTTGCCCGTCGGGCATCTTCATGTCTGCTTGCTACAGCGAAAGGTTAGACCCTCTGCGCATACCCATGCACTGTACACACGTTGTCGCAGTTTGATGTGCGCGCTCACGTTCAGCGGGATGTACTTGCTCGAGCGTTCGCGGACCGCTCGTCGTGCGTCTGGCCCCATGTTTCTCATTTTCTCGGCGCTTTTATTTGGACTGTCGTCGGCCACCCGCTCCAACGGCATTCTGCATTCTCGTACGACCGACCATCGTTCTCGACTGCGTCACCGACGATTCTGTGGCAGTCTACATTGCGTACTACCAGGTTCTGGCGTCCCCGCATCCCGTCCGTGCTTTTCCGCAGTTTGTGGCCCACTGGACATTCACGGCCAGTCTTGGCGCCATCGCCATTGGGTTCCAAGTCGCGTACTTTCTGCACGGCATCGCCGCGTACTGCGCTTCCTACGCCTCAGCCATGCAGGTCGTTCGGTGCGTCCAGACCGGTCGAAGAAAGCGCTTTCGTAAACGCAGCTGCTGCTCCTGGTAGATCGGTCTTCCACATCGCCCCGTCCGCGCTGGCCGCAGACCGCCCGTGGTGCAGTCAAGTCGTTCCCAACTTTACGGCCATGTACATGTTTATCCAGCGCGAATACTGGGGAGTGGCGCCATTCGCGTACTACGAGCTCAAGCAGGTACGACGCCAGCATTCGACCGACCCACTCGCCATTCCATCCTCTCGACACAGATCCCAAACTTCCTCCTGGCGGCGCCCATGCTTGCTTTGGCAGGTTACACCAGCTACATCGGGTGCATCGTCCGCCCGCCGCCCCCGTTCGAGTCGACGCGACCGTATTTTGTTCACGTGGCATTTCTCTTGGTCAATGTGCTGGTTGTTGTCCATATTCAAGTCGTGACGAGGTTCCTCGCCGCGTCGCCGCCGATCTTTTGGGCCGCGTCGTACCTGACATCACCCGACGCCAAGCGGCAGTCCCGCGTTCACCCCGTCGTGACGCATGGCGTCGTCCTCTACTTCCTCGTGTTCAATGTCGTTGGGGCGACGCTGTTTCCGACATTTTATCCGTGGACGTAAACCGTGAATGGATCTTCGGGACGACCCACACCCGACGTTGTTAGCACCAGCGAGCAGCCTCGCTTTCATCGCTCGCCCATGCCCAGCGACGTTGGCAGAGAGCGCTGCTTGTCAACATCGATGGCACCGCCGTGACCTGTTGTCCTGTCGACGCAATCGAGGCAGTTGCCGACGCAGGACGTGTAAAAGATCGACCACTCCGAACGCGATGTCGACGTGCTCGAGAACGAGTCGCCGAGAGGGCGGCTTTTTCAACATCGTTCCAATAAATAGGGGATGGATTCACAACTCAACAGAGAGACACTACACCTAATTGTGCCACATGTGCATCAACGGCGATGCTTGGCCAATGTAAGACTTGGATGCGAGCGCTTTCTTGGCTGCAATTGCGTGGGAAAGCGGCGACGATGGGCCCGACACGACCTTCTTCGGGGCGGCGGGCGGACGAGCGTGTTGTTCGGCCTTTTGGTCGGCGAGGACGCATGCACGGCAGAGGTTCTCCGGCTCATGGAGGGGACGGCCCCGCCGTTTGTACACTTGCAGGTTGCATGCGCCACACACCATGTCGGTGCACCCCGCGCATTCGTATCGAATCGCGCCGAGTGTGTCGTGGCAGCACGCGCAGAAGTCATCGCACGGCGCCATGGGATTCGACAAGTGGCCAACGCCCAGCGACAAGTTGAGGAGTCGCTCGTCCGAGTCGAGGTCGTCCGTGCCACTGTCGCTGCCGCACGAGTCGTTGCTACTGATGCAGCTGGGCGGGCCGTTGGCGGCGACGTCGGGAGATACGGCTGTGCCTTGTTTGAAGTACATGGCGTCGGAAATCGCGTCGACAATGGACGTGGCGCGGGCGCGCCGCCGTGGGGTATCTGTCGAGCCGAACGAGGTCGAAGGCGTCGGCGGGGACTGTTGATGCGCCGGCATCGACGCTGGGTCCTTGTGGACGCACGCCATGCAGATGCGTACCGACGACACACGCGGTTCGTTTTCTGCCGACACCGCCGGAAGCACGATGTCCACTTTGGGGGCGCATGTATCACATGCGACTTCGCCGCAGAGACGGCAGTGGTGGCGGCGTTTGTTGACGCGGAACTTGGTCACGCAAATGTGGCAAGTCTGCCGGACACCGTCGCTAACCCACGCCGACGGCTCGGAACGCTCGCGGAACGACCGACTCACGCGGCGAGACACGACGATGTCTTCGAGCTTAAGCACGCCTAAAGCGAGGCGCTGGTAGCGAGACCGGCGCGGCAAGTTGATGAGGCCTGCTTCCACGAACGACATGGCGCACTGAACATCGACGCCGGTGCCGTCAGGTGACTCGCGGGCCATGAAGCCACGGGGAGCGATCGGCTTGTCTTTGTTCGCGTCCAACGGTTCAGGCAGGCTTTGGATGACGCGAACGTGCATGTCGGTCATGTCGCGCTGCTTCATCCAGTCTGGCGAGATCACGGTCGAAAAGTCAACGAACGACGCTTGGAACCGCGATTTGAGCATGTTGTTTTGGTCCGCGACCATTGTCTTCACGCTCAGGGACGACCCTGAGTCGGTGGTTGTCCGAGCAATCTCGTCGTACTCGACGACTTTGCTGCCAAAGAAGAACTGGGCTGTGTCCTGCATGTTGCTCTCGTGTCCGTCCATCAGGATCGGAAGCACTTCACAGAGCTGGGCGGCAGGGATGTGCATCGCGGCTCGGACCACATAGAGCGTCGAGTCGTTTCCTTTCGACCGCAAAACGCGCTCGTCGAGCTGGAGTCGTAGCCGGCCCGACGCGGGATGCACCTGCTGGGACACAAGGGTGTACTCGGACGCGTCTCCAAAGCAGAAGAGCGCCAACGACGACCTCGCGTCCGCTTCGAACTCATCCACGACCGACGCCGTCATCGTTCCTGAGTACTTTTTCGTAAATGGCACAGTGACCGCGTCGCGACACGTGGGTGGGATAGCCATGTGGCGACAATTTTATTCCGTCCATCCGAAACGTATACAAAATTCAAGTGTCTTGGACAAGTGGACAATAAAACTACTTCTTGAACTTGCCCACGTGGGAATCCATGGACTCAGATGAGCCGCTCCAAGTGCAATTTCGTGCGTTCGCCAGAACATGAGTACCCTGTCGACAAAACCAGAGGCGAACTTAGAGGACCTGGCACATAAAGCACCAATTGAGTCTATTTTGTAATCAGGATCCTTCCAAAATGCGAGTTCGACCAAGTCCGCTTCCTCTTTTGTCGGTGATGACGACAACTGCCCCACTTGGAGGCCGAATACGTACTCCCATTCTAGCGAGAGGACCCGACCAGTAACTCTGTCGCGGGCCATGGCACAGGCCGCCGCGCGAGGGCGGCATCCATCACCGGATCAACGGGGACATTGGCGGTGGCGCTGGCCGCGAACTATGCCTTTGACCACCCGCCGGCAGCGACCGCGGCGCAGCACCAGCTGCTGTTGGACACAGGTCACACTAAAACAGTAGGCGAAGGTGGCGGACCAGCGACAACTGGACAGACATGACGGCGGCGGCGTTCCAAGTTTTGGCAATTTCTCAACGTTTTTCGGGAGCGACCAGTTACGGTCCGCCCACAGTGCCGTCACTATGCTCCCGCAATGTCTGGAGCCCCGTGCCCGTCGGGTTTGTGTCGTCGAGCGTGGGGGGGGGGTGCTGGGCTTGGCGGACAATGCAAGGGGCAACCGTACAACTTCAACATCACCAGAGGGGGTGCAGGTGAGACGTGGGTCGACGAATCGTCCCACGAACGTCTGAGAAGCTTCTGCCCCCACACCCACCACGACACGTCAACTTTCTGCTCCACGCGGAGAGTACTGTTCCCAACGCTGCTACGCCTCTGTCTTGGGCAGTCCACGGAGGAGCGGCACGTCCTTCGCGTCGCCCGTAGTCCTCGATGCAGGGCCATGCTGTCGAAACGGCGACAGGGGACATCCGGTTCACTCCGGATAAGTCATGTGTATACGTGAAGTGTGTCCAAATGATTCCGATGTTGTCTCCAATACCTGCCCGCCTGTCCCGGCCACCGCTCAAGATGGTGGCGGTCAGGATCATCGTCAGCTCAGTTGAGCCGCGCGACTGGAAATTCACATGGCTCGCTAGTAGGAATGCAGGTGCATCTCTGATTTGCACCGTGGACAGGACACCTTGGCTGGATTTGTGAGGGGGGCACTGCGTGCACAGCGACGCCACCGAGGGGGCCTCGCAGGACGTCGTTGCAGCGCAGCGTGTGGGTCATGAGTTGCTGGCCGTTGGAGGTATTACCGTGTCAGGCGAAGGCCCCCAGCAAGCCACATTTTCTGCACTTCTTTCCGCGCGCCCCGATCCGCTGTGGGGTTCGTTTCCACAGCTCGATGCCGGCGGTACCACGAGTCGCGTTGCAGGCCGCAGCACTCTTGTCCATCGGGCAATGCCGCCCATGCATTCTCGATGGTGCAGACTGCTTGGTCGAGGTCATCCACGCTGGAGCAGTTTGCCAGCAACGCGTCGGCCGTCGACGCACTTTGCCGTGCTAGGTGCCTCAACACGGTGTGGAGGAGGCGCGCCACGTGCGCTTTTTCGACGCGGTGGAAGTTCCATGAGGGAAAGGCCCGCGCGAGGTCCAAGTATTCACGGGTGAGTCGAAACGGACTCAGGCGTGCCGGGCCATGGAAGAAGGCTGGGTTTTCTAGCAATGCTTCGGCAGACATGATCCCTTTAGCACCCGTGGCCGCTGCACACGCTGCCACGTCAGCAAAGAACTCGATGCCTCCGTTCGCAATGACAGGTATCGACACACGTTGCTGAATTGCGGCGATGGAGGTCCAGTCAGCGGGCCCAGTTTTCCGCCCCGTCATGACCCGGTTCCTGCCATGCACCGTGATGGCCGCAGCGCCTGCAGCTTCGATTTGATCCACGAGGCGCAAGGTGGCTTGAAGGCCCCGCTCCTGTGGGTCTTTGCTTCCTTCGTCCACGATGCGGATTTTGCACGTGAAAGGAATCGACAAGTTGTCTTTCCAGTTGCGAAGAATGCGCAAGATAGAATCGGTATCCCGCAGGAGAAACGACCCGTAATGCCCTTTGCGAGCAATGGGCTGGGGGCAGCCCAGATTGAGGTCCACGGCGGTTGCGCGGTCTTGCACGAGCAGCGCCGCGTCCAACAGGGCTTGCGGTTCATCACCAGCGAATTGAACAACGACAGGATATGTGGTTGATTCAAGCAGGTCTTGGTCCAGTCGTTGAGCGCGGTAGGTCGCGTCGGAGAGGAACACTTTTGCATGCAGCATTGGACTGTAGCAGAGTTGCGTGCCATATCGCCGACACAACGTTCGAAAGGCAAACTCGGACTGGTCCACCATGGGCGAACCCACGTACAGCGGGGTCTGCGAGCTTGCCGGCCACCACGAGTCCATCGTCGCGCTGTGTGCAGCAGCCGACCACCCACTTGCCGCCGGTGCGGTGGTAGTGCGGCATGGACAAATGCCATTGGCTGGCTTCGTAAGCCAATCAAATTCAACGGCTATTTTTAGACTTCGCGGCGCCCGGCAGAAAGGCGGCATGGCGTCCGACAACGAACTCCGCGATCTGGCCAAGTGGAAGCGACGCGTTGAAGAAAACAAGTACATTAGAGAGAACTTGCTCGGCCAGGCCAACATGCTGTCGTACACGATGCAGCGCTTGAGTGCGAGACATCGCGGCCTCGGCATGGTCGACCTGTACACGATTTGGTGAGAAGTCGGTGCTGTGTTGCTTCGTCTAACGTCGCGACTTCGTGGGACCAGGAGATTGCTAGGCCAAGGGTATTCAATCGACGAGCGCGATGATAATGTACGGATGGATCCAATATGGGTGGCTGACTGCTGCTGCTGTGCTAGGGTGTTCCACCTTTGGTGCATTGCGCAGTTGTAGGCATCGCCGTGCACCGACGAAAGTAACGTGATACATGTACTAGCGAGGGTGGATGGGAGTCATTCTTTTGTTCAGCCAGCACACGTACAACGTTGACGTTACGTCCACGGTGCGTCTGCGACCAAGGGATGGGCTGTGCAATTGATGTTTCCTGTTGTAGTTCCAAGAAACGGCAGTCAGCGCGGCATGTCGCCGTGGCCACTTGAGTATTGTGCGCTACTTAATTCACAGAGGGGCCGACTTGAGCGTGTGTGATAAAGTGCGTCGCGCTTGTCATTGCGGGGCGAGAGACCCCACGCCGTGGTTGCATGGTAGAGTGGCTTTTCGTGCCTTCGTTGGGCGGCAAAACATCGCAACAAACCGCTCGTTCGGCTGCTCTTGCAACGTGGAGTGTCTGTGCGAAAGGTCCGCCTCATATGGAGCTGAGTTCCGTGCAAAGCTAAGTTTGTGACGAGTTGGCGACCTCTAGGATTGTAGTTCTAGCTACCATTCGGCGTTGGACTGGGCTCGAGAAAACCACGATGAAGACATTGAAGGCATGCTGATGGCCGTTCTAAGTTGATGATATTTCTGCATCTACTCTTGACAAAACGCGTAGTTGAGGAGAAACGAAACCAGAGGACCAAGTTGCAGCAAGCTGCTGCGGGAAATGAGACTGGAATTCCTGCGCGCGCAGCGACAGCAGTCGTTGTGAAGACATCCCAAGACATCAAGGAAGAACAGCGCCAAGAACGCGTCGATCAGGCCGCTCGAGATCGCGACACTGCATTCAGGGAGCGTGTGGACGTGTTGTACAACAAGCAAACTGTGCAGGATATCAAGCGTTTTCGCCCCATGGAGGAGTCCGAGTCCCCAGTTCCAATGGCTGAAACCGAGTGGCGCAAGAAGAAAGCCATGACGTGGGAGCGTGTGGCAGTCCCCCCCAAACCGCAAGAGCCAGCCAGTCCGCATGTGGACATGAACAGGATTCGACAGCTTATCGCGATCGACGGTGTCGAGGATGGCGGCATGCTCGACATAGACGCAATGGCAATGTTTGCTCAAAAAGCCAAGCCGAAGCCAGCGTCACTGCAGTTTTATTGCCCCGATTTTGAATGAATCCGACGTCCGCCCGACCTCAGTTTGACGAAGTCAGGCGGGCGGTGGCAATTCAAACTCTTTATCAAAACACGGCGGTGGCAGACGCCAAGTGGATGCATTGGGTTGGCAAAGATGTGAGACCACCCATTGGTTCAAGTCCTCAGACGATGCTGCGAACGAATGGCGTGGCATGTCCTCGCCAGCCACGACCTCTTGTGCTTGGTCGGGCGGTATCCTGCTAGTTGACCTAGGCAACTAGTTGCGGATGCACATCACTGAGAGCTCGATCCAACGCATCATAGCCCTCTCGTTGTCATGAAAAATATACATGTGCGCTTGGATTTCGACTCCAAGGCCAGCGCTTCACATTGCAACATCTGCGCCTCGGCGACTTGATTCCACAACGCTTGCCCTGCACTGGGCGACTGCCCTCGGCGGTCGGGCACCCCACCTGCAGTCGACGTCCGTGTCTTTGTACTGCGCAGCCCGCCTTGGCCACTTGGACATTGTGCGTGCTTTGCACCGCCGCGATGTAACGAGTACGACACATGCCATGAACAGTGCACCAAGACACGACCATGTGAACACAGTTCAATTTTAGCACCAGCATCGCCACGAGGGGTGCACGACAGATACAATCCTGAGCACGGCACGGCCGAACACCTCGAAATCTTTCAGCTTCACCACCTAGAAAGTGCAACATCGAACGCCACGGACCTCGCGGTAGCCGCGGGACATCTTGATGTAGTCGGCCATCGACACGGCCGCCAAGAACGGTGTACATTGGACGCGATGGATTCGGCGGCGTTGCGTTGTGTGGCCACGTGGATATCGAAACAGGTTTCAACACGCCCCGGACCGACAGCTGCACGCCCAACGCGATGCGGCCGCCAGCAATGGACACATTGGTGTTGCCCAGCATTTGCACTGGCGGCGCAAAGCGAAGGTTTTGTGTGTGGTCATAGCGCTCGACTGGGCGGTGGACAATGGGCACTTGAACTGTGTGAAATTTCTGCATCACCTTCGTCAAGACAGGTGCACGTGGTGATGGACTCTGCTGTGCGAAATGGGCAAATGAAAGTGGAGCAACGTCGAAATGACCATCGCCCGGAAGGATGCTTGATCCTCAGAATGGGCAATGCGGTGGCGAGAAGACATTTGGATATTATGACGGATTTGCACACCAAACGTAGCGACGGCGATCCACAATGGCAGCCTTGGCGGCGACTTGTACGTGGTGGAATTCCTTCACAGCAATCGAACGGTAGGATGCCGCAAGAAGGCTGTGCACAGCTCGAAAAAAGCTGTGTGCGACTATATCCTCGCCCACAACTCTGTAGTGCCGGAGACCGAAAGCCACCGCTCGAGCGACAATGACGACGGCATCTCATCAGGGTTTGAAGACGAGTGCAGCGTGGAAGGTGAGGGTAAAGCTGCCTGTTGTGCAGTCGGTGATCCCCGCATGTGGAGCAATTTCTAGCTGCGTTGGTTGGATCGCTGAACGCGGGACAGGGACAGCAAAGCCCCTTCGAAGTTCGACGCCATCTGCGAATGTAAGTGTCCAACCGTGCGTTCAAACGGCAGGTTGGAGCCATTTTCAAATTCTCTCGATGGCGTGGCAGTGCAGCGCGGCAAGCCATCGCGGGCTTGTCGACAACCTCGTCCAAGCCGGGCTATTCCAATCATCGAAAGCAGTTGCTGCCATGATGCAGACCGATCGAGGCAACTACTGCCCCATGTACCCCTACACGGACGCCCCCCAGCCCATCGGGTGGGGGCAAACCATCTCGGCCCCGCACATTCACGCCGGCGCGTTGGAACAAGCGAGCCAACACCTTCGAGACGGGTCACGCGTTTTGGATGTCGGATGTGGCTCGGGGTACCTGAGTGCGTGCTTCGCCCGACTGGTTGCCCCCACTGGGAAAGTGGTGGGAATTGACAACGTTCATGAACTTGTCGAGCTAGCAGAGGCCAACGCTCGCCGGGGTGACTGGGACTTGCTCGATAAGGGCATCCTATCGTTCCGTCGGGGGGACGGATGGCTAGGGGCGCCGAACGACGGCCCGTTTGACTGGATTTACGTCGGTGCTGCCGCCCCACAGGTGCCCCCTGCTTTGCTCGCGCAGTTGGCGGACAAGGGCAGTTTGCTGATTCCCGTGGGCATTCCAGGGGATGCCCAAACGCTGGTTCAAATTACGCGCGACGGTCTCCACTTTCACAAGACCCACTTGGCCATCGTCCAATTTGTTCCCCTCGTCCACTCGACTGGCCCGTGAATTAAAAATAACGTCGATACCTTTTTCCATTACTGGAGAACATGGCAGCAAGCTCGCCCCGCCGCACCGTGTGCATCCGTCATTTCGCGTCTGGACAGTGCCACTGGGCTACCATCTCCCCTGACATCACGTTTGTGGAGCTCCAATCTTTGGTAGCATTCATGTTTCAGCTGCACAGCCTCGCTACGGCGTCGACGTGCCACATCGAGTACACGGATGTGGATGGGGATGTTGTGCGCATCGCCAACGACATGGAGCTGCACGAAGCGCTGGCCCACCTCCCTCACCAAGCGTGCGAATTGGTTGTCAAGGCACCGTTGGTGTTGTCGTTGGGCCAGTTGGCGTTGATGACGTGGCAAGCGTTCGTGCCAGCACTGCAACACGTGTTCCATGCGGCCGAAGCGGCGACGCTGGCATTTCTCGACCAAGACGGCATGGAGTCGCCGGTGCTTCGTCCTCGCCGAGCGCAACGGCCTCCGCAGCTTCAGCCCGACTCGGACACCGAGCCAGAAACGGACGATGACGACTGAACGAGAAACGAGACAGCTCCATGGCAACCATGGTTAGCAAAATATACTTCTAAATAATCTATGTATCAAAGTGGAGGAGGCGGCAGCTCCATGTTGAGAGGGCCATTCCCTGCAACAACGCGAGCCTAATGGTGGTGGCTGCTGGCAAGGTCGCCGCTGCTGCTCTTTGGCACCACTTGCTGGAGCCATATGCGCGTCTTGTAGATCGCAAACAGGTCGCGCACGAGCTCGCGGAAATCGATCCGCCTGCCGCATCCCATCAGCCTCTGGGAAACAGATAGCAGGACGGGCCAGCACTTACCTTTCGGCTTCAAAGTAAAACGTGAGCTTGTGGCGGTCAAATTGGTACTCGGCGTCAATCACATTCATGGGCAGCATCCGCTGGCGCACTTTGGTCCGGCACACGTGCAGCACCTCCTGCTCTTCCTTGTGCTGCAGGATCGCCCCATGAGGTTTAACATTTCATGGCGACATCGTACCTGCTGCCGGAGGAGGTCGCATTCCGCTTCGCTCGCCAGGCGCATGATGCGCTTCACGCCCATCGCCGTGTGCGTCAAGTCGACCTTCTTCTTGATCGAATGGTCGAATGACACCACGCCAAGCACATGGCCAACGTCCTCGCCGCGATCTCCTTCGACTTTGACGTAGTCACCAACGTTATAGCCACGAATGCCCGCAAAAAAGTCCTTTCGAGACCGCTTAAACTGCACTTCGTACGTCGTGTCGAGGGCGCCGAGGTCCAGCGGCAGTGGCGGCGCCGTCGACATCGGCTGGAATGCCATCAGTTGGGATGGACCACCAGAGAAGTCCTCCTCACGCACACACGTTGCGCGAGGCTGCCATTCGTACCCAGACGGTTTTAGCGGTGGCTGTTGGTTCAGCGATGGCTGTCGCGGCGGCGGCAGTGGCCGAGGCAATGGACTCTTGGTCACGGAACCATGGCGCAGATGACGAGAATCGGTCGCAGGATGCAACGAAGGAGATTGGCACGAACCAATGCTGTACGATCGAATGCCACGCGGGGGTGCTTGCACGTGGGTATCACGGGAAGAAGGCAGTCCATACGTGTTGGTGTTGAGGTCTTCCGAGTACCGTCGAAGGTGCATCATGGGCTGTTGGTCAAGTGATTGGAGGCGGCGAGATGCCAATTGGGACGAGCGCGGGAGCACGGCGGACGAACCAGGTTGTATCGAGTCATGAGACTGCATCGTGGAGATGGAATTCGCACGCAAGCGGTGGTCGTGAGGTAGAGGTCGGGTGCTGTCGTCGTGGTCATCCAGTAGGGGCACACCCAGAGGACTGAGAGGCTGGGTATGGCGACCTCCGCCGTAGTGCTCGTCGTCAACGTTATTGTCAGGAGGCATCGAGAGCTGCCAAGTTGCCCACGATGCAGACGCGCTACCAGGGGAAGGAAGGGACGCCAGTGGAGACATCGCCAAGACCAATGGGGAGCCGACTCGGCGAGAGGGGGATGCCGTGGAGATTGGAAGGGGTTTCACCCCTTCGTTGGACGCTGTCGACGTAGTAGAATCGTCACTAGGGTCATCAAGGGACAGCACCAGCATACTCGAGCTGAGGAAGGCGTTCCATTCTTGATGAGACTTCACGCGGAACGGGTTGTCAACGTCGTGAGTTTCTTGATTTGACGAAGTGTCGGACCGTGCAGCAAGAAGGTGTTCGTCCGAGATTGGGAGAAGGGCCTGAACGTTCATGGCAGGTCAACACGTCGTTGTGGCGTCACAGAGATCACGAGGGGGTGGCGGCGGCGGGCGACCGGCGCAAGCACTCGACGAAGCTGTCCCTCGGGGAGAAAAGCTTTTCCAACTGATGCACGTCGGCAAGGCCGAATTTATTAAATTCTGTTCTGGTCTAATACCATTTTAAGGTAATTAAATAACCAAGGTTTAATGCGAACGGCTCCATCCAAACTTGGATTCATTATACTATATAAAAATCTAGATGTTTCTCTTGCCCAGCTTCAACTCCCCGTCGAGCATTGGAATTCGCGTGGCAAGTGTTCGAGGTGTCGGCCTCGACGGCCGCCACACAGTTGAAGAACGCTTACGTGATTGCGCCTTGAACAAGGGGCGCAGGGTCGACACCGCGTAGCCAGCAGCCCTGGGTTGCTGGAAGAAGACGATCCGCCCTGTTTGGCGTGGTTGAGCGAGCAACTTGTCCAAACGACGGGAACCTGTATGAATGAATATGAACCTGTCAGAATGAATAAATGGTGGATCCACTTGTGAAACGCCCGGCCGGCGCCGCGCTGCCGCCACGACGTTCGTCGTGCGAGGGCTACAGCAACGACAAGACGCAGCAAGAGGCGGAATCGTGTCAAGTAGACCTATTTGACACGTTTCCGCCTCTTTCTGCGTCTGTGCGGACTGGTTGGCCTGCTGTGCTGGATTGGCATATCAGGAGGAGGTCAGGTTGTGCACGACGGACGCGATGCAATGACGTCGTGCTGTGGAGCAGTTACACGCCACCGCACACTCGCGGTGAAAATGGGCAGTGGATGCAGCAAGCGGGTGGATAAGCAAGTGGCCGACTGGACGTCTACCAATGTATGCGATTACGTGGAACAGTCCTCTATATCGAGCGACGCGAAAGCCGCCATCGTGGCGTGGGTGACGGATCACGGTACTCTTTGTCTTGACCGTTCGTCTTGAAGTGTTGATTCATGCACAGCGATGACTGCCCCGCAACTCTTGGACATGGAGACGAGCATGGTGTTGGCGCAGTTGAAGCTTCCTGCCAGCGACGCGTCCCACGTGGCAACGTTTCTGTCGGATCTGAGGGCGTTGGCCGCCGCTGAATGCACATCCGCAGTGATCCACACGACACTCCAAGGCCTCCCCGCAGCACTTGAAAAGGCCGTGTACGTGTACGAGAAGTACCCCCTCATCATCGACGAGACCGGCCAAGCAGCGCAGTTTTTCAAGTACCAGCGCGGGTGCTTCCTCCTGGCTGGCAACCCCGCTGACGTTACGGCAGCCATCTTGCGACGGTCTCTCGTTGGTGCGGGCTACCCGTCAACCCTCATTTGCTCACGACGTATAATCTAAACTGGTCGTAGCGGCGTTGCGTCTCGGTACCGTCATGACGATCTGCTTTGACAGGATCGCTGGCCTCGAACTCGATCAGTTTTATTCCGACACGTGGTTTCCATCGCAAGTATTGGATCGGCAAGAATTTTTCAAGGCGGAGGTGTGGGCGCAATTGCTGCGGCAGGTACATTGCTGCTCCTTTGATTCAAGACGTGCTGGACTGCGCATGCAGAGCGAAGGAGACCCGGAAGCGTCGTTGTTCTTGCCGTCCGATTCGTTCAAACTTGTCGTGCTGTGTGGAAATATTCCGCCACCTCCGCGAACACTCGAGCGCATGTGCTTGGTCCGGGTGCAGGCGCTCGACGCGAACACCACCATCCAAGACGATGGTGGCGACGTGGCGGCCGCACTGGGCCTCAAAGAAGTAGGCCATGCCCCTTCCCAGGACAAGGTGGCAGGGTTCATCTTGGATGCGAATGCACCCTCCATCTAGGTGAAGCGCAATAGCACCGATGTCGTCGAGGCTGGATTTGACGGGGACGTGGCAACGATGACGGCCCTGGTGGAAAAAGGATTCCACATTGAGAGCGAAGACGGCCACCGCCACACCGCACTCTCGGAAGCGGCGTGCCAAGGCCACCTCGAGATGCTTCAATACTTGCTATCGTTGGTAGAGCTCGAGCGAAGCACGTTGGCCCGATCCAACAACTCCTTGCAGGGCGCCAACCCAAACTGCGTCAACGACACGGGTCGTTCGCCGCTGTACCGGGCGAGCTACAATGGACATGTGGACAGTGTGATGCTCTTACTGCGGGCAGGAGCCGACCCCCGCATCTGTACAAAGGAAGGGTAGGCGACTACTCGTCGCACTCGGGAGCTGCCTGGGCTGCGGCGTGTTTTAGAGAAAAGCCTTTCGACGTCGCCAAAGGCAAAGAGACAGCCGACGCGTTGAGCGCATGGCCGGTCGAAACAACCGAACGACTTCTCGCCGAACGCCGCGAGGTAGATGCCATACGAGAGAGATGCTGGCGCACGGCATCGATTTGTTCCGGTAGATCATGGACAAGAGGCTGCAAGAGCGGCTGACGAGCCACGTTGCCAGAGAACACGTGGCAAAGATGCGCATCCGCGACGACTTGATCAAGCTGGCCAGCTCGACCGCAAGCACGGCTGCCGACCAGCTCAAGGACATGCTGATGGGTCTTGCCGCCGACGCGGTGGCCAACTCAGACAAACCTCGAGGTGTGGCCCATCGAACGCGCGGCGCTGATGGCCTCTGGCGGCAGGGACGGCCAACTCCCGCGACGACCGAGGGTGCACGCTGCTTGCAATCGCCGCTCAATGCGACAATGCGGACGTAGCGACCCTCCTGCTTACCCATTGGAAGGTACGGCAGCTGCTGCAGCACCGTCATGGGCTCGTTCTTACTTGCTTGCCAAAGCAATTCCAAGACGATGCCCATCCCGTCGTGCGCAAAGCTCGGTACGCCAAAGACGTGTACATTGACGTGTTCCGCGCCCAAGTGAACGCGCGAGACATGAAGGGATGGACTCCCATTGCTATCGCGGTATTCCATCACGCGAAAAAGACGGCTCGGCTACTGTTGCAGCACGGCGCCAACCCCCGCTTGAAAAACCAAGTACGGGACGACGCACGTGTATAACGGCATGATCGACCATTGAGCAGTACAACAAGAACGCCATCGACTTTGCCCAGGACGAGCTCGACGCAGCGCGGAACATTGTCACGTCGCGAGCCGAGGTAATCATGGCGGCGATGGCTGTGGAGTTTCGACGATGGTGCGTGCTAGATCCGTTCGGTTCTGGACGAGTGGGAGTCGGCGCAGCTTGAGAGCACGTTGGAAAACCATCGCAACAAGTTTGCGGTCGGAGCGGCCGAACCATTGCCGTCGGATGGCGGCGCGACGTTGTTGGCGATCGAAGTCGCCATGGAAGCGCAGCACAACGCCGCCAAGAAGAAATCGAATCGGAAAAAGGCGATCAAGACCAAACATGCCAAATAGAGCAAGTGGATTCCGACACATTCTCGTCATGGCACTGCTGTGCCGGCGTGGGGATCGCGTCGTCGACAAGTTGAAGCTTGAGAGGACTAGCACGGATGCCCGGTTCCTTCAATCGAGAGTCTGGCGCGCCGAGTGGGTGATACCTCTGCGCGAATCTCACGCTTGGGCAAGTGATAACATTGCCTCACGCCAACCAGCCGTCGTCCGTGTATTCGGCCACGAGTTGATAGGCGCCGTGGCGACCGAGCCACTCCCGCCCCCTCGGCCGTTCTATGTCTATGTGGACCGAGTCAAAGCAGTACAATCGCCGCCGCGTTTTCAAAGACAAGGGAGGGCTTTCGGATGGTGCAGTAACCCCACGTCCACGAGCACATGGCTGCGGCGAGATGCGTGTTGCGCACGAGCTCAAGGTCCAGCATGCGGCCGGCGAGACATTCCCCTTGGTATGGCTGACCCAACTTGTGGAAATCAGCAGGCGCGCCACCGTATCGGGCAACGTGGCAGAGTTGCCAGTGGCCCGAGAAATTCGTCAAACAGCGTCGCGAGCATGGACTCGAACTCGGCACCTGCGGGGCGTGAGGACGGAAAACTTGACGCCATGCAGTTGCGATGAGTTCTCGGAGGAGCTGCTAGGGGATGTGGTGGCTCAGCGAAAGGCGGTGGCCTTGCCGTACTAGGCCAAAGATCTGCAAGTGGCTGGCCTTCACGTTCATGCCGATCGCTGAGGGTATCGTGCCGTTGGCCGACCACGGCCGTGCCAGTGCCGCGCTTCGAGGACCTTGATACAGCCTTCTGCCTTGCCAACACAACCTTTTTCGTCGCCACACCCCAGTGGGTCGACGCAACGTCCGCGCGACTACGACTTGTGGTGCTGCGACTGCGGGGCGAAGTGTATGGTGTGCCGTTGTTTGTTGGGGGAGATGCTCGTCGATCCATGCATCGTTTCTGGCACGACATGCACGTCACAATCCTTGGCACACGACTTGAACGAGCGTTGGAAAAATCCCGGAGCGGCACGAAAATGGATGGCTGGCACAAGTCGTTCACTCCCATCGGTTCGGACGCGCTTTCGATTAGTCTAGCGCAAGGCGTCGCGACACCCTCGAACGGCACATACAGGTCAGGGGTACCAAGTCTGGCTCGAGGGCCATCGAATGGAGCTGCATGCAACTCGTGCAGGCCATGCAGCATAACGGGGCATATACACGTCGGAGGAGGCCCTCAGGAGGTCAACATGTCCCCCCACCACGAGCTCTGCGCTGTCCCGCCGCCTCCTCCCCCGTCGCGGTAGTGTACAACGAACCTGTCAAGCGATTCTGAACCATCGATTCCAACTCTTCCAACTCGACCGCAGCATTGCTACGGTGGTCGCAACGATGGACAACTTTACTATCGAACACAAAACCCTGAACGCACCTATGCCACGTGCACGGTCAGAGTGCGCGCATCGGACACGCTGGTCGTCGTGGAGGGAAACTCGACAAAGTCCATGTCGTTGCCCGCATGGTGGAGCAGGTTGACGGCGAGGGCCATGGGATTGTTGTCGTCCTTTCGGGC
Source organism: Aphanomyces invadans (assembly GCF_000520115.1). Lineage (NCBI taxonomy): Eukaryota > Oomycota > Saprolegniomycetes > Saprolegniales > Verrucalvaceae > Aphanomyces > Aphanomyces invadans. Next base: position 388,859 of record NW_008580164.1, read on the forward strand.
GCGAAATAGCTTTTTTCGAAGCCCCTTGGGCTTGACATGCCCTTGCCCGAGTTTTCGGCAAGCGCACATGGCATTCACGTCGCCGAGGATGGACGTGCCTGCGTACGCGCCACTTCCGTCGCCCATGGTGCTGCCGCCGGCTGCCGTCGTCGAGTCTTCGATCGGCTCATTCAATTCGAGCTGGTACGTGTCGAACGTGTACAAGGTCGTGGTCGAGTTTTCAAACGGCACGTTGTGCTTGACGTGATGCAAACACCCCGCGTCCATGAGAGAGTTGCCGAACCGAATGGCTTCCTCCACCTCGAACGCATACCCGTGTTGGATGAGGCATTGCACGAGGGCTGCCCCCGAGAACGTCGACGTGGCGGACGCTCCTTTCTTGGACTTTACAGTCGACAAATACGGCACCGCGCCGGACAGCTCGTGCGACACTTGGCCACACAAGTCGTCGTGCATGTCTTCGAGCACGGCAACGACCATCTTGGCCGACGGACGGAAGACAGGATCGGCGTTCCAGCAGTTCTCGAGCAAGTCGTGGAGCGTCTGCGGGATCTCGGGGTCGATTGGGGGCCGCTGGCCGTCCACTACCATGCGAAAGATGTTGAAGTGGTTGTGGTTGCTGCTCGGGTACTTTTCTTGGCCGGGGTGGAGGATGTCCCACATCGTGATGGCCAGGCTGTAGATGTCCGCCGTCTCGGTGTACAGCGCTTTCCCCTGTTTGCCGTCAATGACTTCGGGGGCCATGTAGTCGACAGTGCCTCGGACCGTCATAGACCGGTCGTCGTTGGCGATGTCTTCGATCGTAAACGCCATGCTGCGCGCCTCGCCAAAGTCTGTGAGCTTGATGACGTTGCTCGCGTCCAGGAGGAAGTTGGCCGGCTTGATGTCGCGATGGATGAATGGCGGCGAGAAGCTGTGCAGGAACGCGACGGCACGGGCCGCGTCGAGCATGTAGCACAGCTTGGGCCAGAGCGGCTCGACGTAATCGGCTTGCGGTTTCTGCAGCGCGTCGTCGAGGCTGCCCCGGCACAGTTCGTAGATTAAGCAGATGGACGGTGGGCAAATGCACATGCCGTGGAAGAACACGATGTTGGGGTGCTTGAGCGCCGCGCACAGTGCCGCTTCCTGGGAGAACTCCAAGATCGTGGTCTCGGAGATCTCGGTCGGCGAGTACACCTTGACAGCGACTTGCTTGGTCGAGTGGAGGACGCCGCGGTACACGTCCGCCGACGCGCCCGACGCCATTCGCTGCTGAATGTTCAAATGGGAAAAGTCCACGACGTCCTTTCGGTGCATTTCCAACAGGACGTGGAGTCCCTGGGCCGACACAATCTCCTGCATCCCTTGGTTCTCGCGAAAGAGCTGCTGAAAGCCACACGCGCGGTCGCTGAGGCCGCGCCAGTGCTGAGTGTCTGCTTTCAGGAGGCGCCAGACAAAGAACGGCCCGAACGTGGCCCACACAACAGCGCAGAAGACCAGCATCATCCCGTTGTGGTAGTCCTTGTCGTAAAACAAAAACGAGTACACGTACACGATGACGTAGTACACGAGCGCAAACACGCACAGCTCTTGCTGCGTCCGGACGCTGGCGCGGGGCAACGGGCGGAAGATGAGGTAGACAAAGCCCCCCATGAGGATTGTCCGGTACGACGCCACAAGGACGAGTTGGACGACCGCGTCTTGGTTCGTCACGTCGAGCGCGTGCACGACGACGACGGGACCGGTCGCCATGACGAGCGCAATCAAGATAGACCGAACAAGCGCCGGCTGGGACACACTGCGCTGGCACAGGAACGCCACGATCAAGTACAAGATGAACTGCCGCCCCTGGACGAGCAACTCCCCAAACCAGCGACTCGTGATGGGCTTGGTGTAGCTGAGAGCCGACGCGACGAGGAAGTACGTTGTGTAGATGCCCGTAGAACACGCGATGACCCAAAAGAGCGGCTCAAACGATGGCAAGATGACTTTGTGGGTGGCGACGACGTCTCCGTTGAAGGCGGACGTTCGGCTTCGACGGAGGTAGATGATGAGCGCGACTGTGAGGAAGAACATGACCGCGTACGTCATCGTGTACACCGTCTGGAGGATTTGGTACTGCTGGTACAGAAAGAGCTGTTGCTGCATGACGTCTTGCTGCTCGGGGGTCATCGGCGGCCTCCCACCCGGGGGCTTGGTGACGTTGGCGGCGGCGGTAGCAGTGGTTGTGTTCGTCATGTCCATGGTGGCCGCGTGCTGCCGGTGAAGATGGCGAGTGAGCCAAACCAGGAACCATTGTCATGTCCCATCGATCTGATGCGAGAACGATGCATTCGGGCCAGACAAAGATCTCGATCGAGCGGAGCGATCGGGACAGGCGAGATGCAAACATGGGGAACATCAAAAATGCACTTATTGCCACGTGTGTGTGAACCCCATAAGGTTTGTTTTGAATAATGCGTCGTTGCATTCGCACTTTCCTGGAACACGACAGCGCCGCGATCTCCGTCGGCGGCGGCACAGCAGGCTCCAAAATCGAGAATCCCGTGCCATCACGTCTCGTTCGAGAACATCTCTGGACGTGCAGCAGGGCGGCGTGGTCGGCAGCTCGTTCCACTCGTCACCTTCTTCGGCGCGCTACCTCCACTATTGAGAGCGTTCGTCCATTCATCAATTGCACCGACCCTTTCACCAGACACTCGAACTTGCGAACGGCACACTCCATCTCACGTAGAGTCACAAAGGGCCACAGCGCGAACGCGGCTCGAATGACCAGAGTTGTCCCAGGTAACAACAGCGAGCGACAGGCGACGGCAGAATTCTGGCCGCAGTCGTTTGTGATGAAGTCATGCCCACCATAGCCACGGCGATGCGCGGATCGAGCCATGACGTGCTTTGTGTTCGCTCCTGCGTTGAGACGAAGCGTGCGCTTCTCTTGCTTAGCGGGGCTCCACCAACACGAAATAAATAAAAATTACACATCGCTACAAACCGTCGTCGGCATTGGGGTCGGTGTGCACGTCATGCTCGTGGAGTAACTCGACCGTGAATAGGTTTTCTTCATGAGCTCGCTTCTTGTGAAAGTCGCGGACTAGGGAATTGCGGCGTCGCCGACGGCGCATGCCCTGAGCGTGCTGCTTGCACATACACAGCATGCGAGACCCGCCGCGGCTACAGCTGCTCTGCGGCTCCGTCGACTTGGACGAACTCGACGTGGTGCTCATGCAGGCCACGGCACTGGACGTCTCCCAGATGTACTCGCCGTCGTAGATGAACGCGGCGGCGTGGTGGATGTCGTGGAGGAAGCCCGTTTCCAAGAGCGCATTGCCGATGCGGAGGGCCTCTCGCCCGTCGATCGCAACGTCCAGTTGCAGCATATCTTGGACGAGGCTGGCGCCACGAATGGCCATCGTGCCACCATTTCCTCCACCTTTGCTTGAACGAGCGTGACCATTCGTGCACTGGGTTAGCAATTGAGCGATCACACAGCACTCGTCTTCGAGCAAATTCTCCACGCTGTCGACGATGTCGAGGGCGGACGGGCGGACGTCCGGGTCGGCGTGCCATGCCCGTTCTAGTACGTCCTGTAGTGCCGCCGACATATCCGACCGAATCGTCGGTCGGGCGCCACTGAGCACGAGCCGGAACAAGTGCATGTGGTTCTTCCGGCCGCCTCCGGGATACTTGGTCCCATCGGGATGACTGATATCCCAGAACGTCATGGCCAAGCTGTACACGTCGGCGCGCGTGTTGTACGTGGCATGGCCTTGCTTGCCATCGATAACTTCCGGCGCCATGTACTCGACCGTGCCGCGGACTGTCATCCGCCGCATGTGATCTTGTTTTTCTGCCAGACGCGACTCGCCAAAGTCAGATAGCTTGACTCGGTTGTTGACACCGTCGAGGAGGAAATTGGAAGGCTTGATGTCTCGGTGCAGCAGGGACGGCGTAAAGCTGTGCAGGTAGGCGACGGCTCGCGCGGCATCGAGCATGTAGCAGAGCTGCGCGACAGGGTGAAGGCCCCCGACCTTGCTGGACGCTGCCGCCGCGAGGTGGTCGGCCAGCGACCCATTGCACAACTCTGAAACGAGGCAAATTGTCGGCGGCGACACGCACAGGCCATAGAACGACGTGACATTTGGGTGGTCGAGAATCGCCCACACCGCCGCCTCTTGCGAAAACGCTTCGACCGTCGCCTCGGAAATCTCTGGCGGCGAGAATACTTTGATCGCGACGGGTTCGGTCGCGTGGAGTGTGCCTTGGTACACGACGGCGCTGGCGCCACGGCCGATTTTCGTCGCAAAATTGAGATGGGCAAAATCGAGAAGGTCGTGTCGGTGCATCTCCAGGAGCACGTGCAGGCCTTTCGACGACAACACTTCCTGGATGGATTGCTGGCACCCGCCGATGAGCATGCGATGGCCGAGACCTCGCCAGTACTGCGTGTCTGCTTTCAGCAGCCGCCACTCGAAGACGGGAGACAGCGCCATCCACGCGTTGGACGCCATCAGCAAGTAAACTGCAGTGGCAGTATCGTCTTCAAAGGACAACTGCGTCGACACAACCAAGAGGGTGTAGTAGATCAGAGCAAACGCACTGAATTCGCGAATGCCGCTGGCGGAGGCCCTGTCCACGGGCCAAACGAGTTGATGGAGGAAGAAGGTACCGAAAACGACGCGCACGGCCGTGCAGCTGATGCACCTCGCGAGATGGACATGCTGGGAAACGACAAACACACCGACAAAACCTGTGAGGAGGATGGGCACGATAGCTGCCGTCACGGTGAGGATGGCCGTGCGGACGATGGCAGGTCGGGACAAACTCTTCTGATGTAGGAAGAGGCCGACAAAGATGACGCTAATCTGTTGGCCTTGGGAGACTGATTCGCACGCGGTGGGGAACGCTTGCAGCGGCCAGTCGATCGCCACGACCACGACACACACGACAAAGAACACGAGGGAGAGCGTGAAGAAAGCCCAGAGCATGGGTTCAAAGGGAGGGAGGATCACCTCCAGCGCTGCTCGTGCATTCCCTTCAAGTGCAGTCGAACGCTGCTTCCGAAGATACCAGATGAGAGCAGACCAGACGACCGCCGTCGTGCCGAATCCGACCATGTATGCCACCGGCAGGAACGCAAACGCGGTACCATCCCTCCTCGGGGGCTCGTGCGAGATCCCTGACGGCGCCTCGTTCATGCCAGGAGCGAACTGAGGGATGCCGTCGCTCCGCGGTTGCCAGAACACGCCGCCCCGACCACGATAGTTTTCGAAAGTTGAAGGTCGCCCAGAGTGACACTGTGGCAATCAAGTCGGACGACGACAACCAAAGGTTGCATGATATCCTTCACTACGACCAGACTTTCAGGCGACTTCCGTGGACAAGGAACAAGCCCCACTCATTCCATTGAATCCCTCTCTCAGTGGTGTTCCATGGCATGGCAGTCGACCATAAATGCTGCTGTGCACGCATGTGCCCAGCGCGGGACTGGAAATGCGAGGACGAGACGACGGACGGCAGTTGCTTCTCCGATAAAATCCGATCCGCGCAAAGAAGGAGCAGCAAGGATCGCTGTATGGAGCTCGGAGGATGACCACTTCGGCATCCCTCCAAGGCACCGTGGAATGGTGGCGTAGCAATATCTGCACCATGGCCACAAGAGGTGCATGCATCGATGACGACTTGTACACGCTAGAGTTTTGGCGAGACCGAGCAAAAGAACTTTCGCCAACCAGACTGCTTGGCCCAGTGCGAGGTGGTCGTTCTCTGGGTCGTTTTCTCATCCGAGCTTCGAGTGATGTCTACTTGCTGCTGTGAAAGCTAGTGGTGTATCGAGGAGCGTAACGACCGTGGGCTTGACTACTTTGTCAAATTTTGCGTCCCTCTAAGATCGCACGAGGGTAAAAATAGATGCGGGTGGGTCGAGGACGAGATGGAATTCAAATACGCCTGTACCATACAAATCGTAAGTGTATAGAATAGAAATGTCAAATTCAACTTGGGCGGGTTGAGTGATGGACGAATGCGATGCGGCTGAGCCATGAGGAGAGCAGTCGAGGATAGCCAATCAGAGCACGAAATATCTTTAGACCACCAATGAAATCGCTGGATCTCAGGAATCCAGGCACCTGATTGGTCCATCTGTTCTTCCCTAAAAATAGAAACCACCATCGCACGCTACCATTTTGAATGCTGCCGCCACGCTTCGCCGTGGCATTTGCATTTTCGTGGGCGTGATAGCATGGCTACGATGGCGAGGTAAAGGCAGCGTGTTGAGATGACGACAAGGGGGTGATCGAATGGTTTGTCTGTCCTCTAGACCGTCCCCGAAGCGCAGAGTGTCGAAGGCTGGCTTCGAAGACGCATCGGCCATGAGCCAGTTCCTCGACACGTTTAGCGCAACCAACAGCCCCAAGCGCCACAACGGCGGCAACTTGTCATATGACGACCCGCCGCCCTTCCCCAAGAGCGTGAGCTTACTGCGACAAGGTAAGGTGCTGTCAGTTGTGGTGCATGTCGCCTCATCAGAACGTGGTTTAGTGCCATTCAAGATTCTCATTCCGGAGAACACGCCCCTGTCGTGCGAAAAGAGCAGCTTAGACGCACTCTTTCCAGGCGGTCTGACCCCCAAACACGACCCTCGAGTCGAAGGCAGCAGCAGCGCAAAACCAAACGTCGACAGCTTCTTTCCCACGTCGACTGGCCACACTCCGAAGTCCCAGCTACATGGCCACAACCAACAACGAAACCAAATTCCAGCTAGCAACCAGTCACCGTCTACGAGCCCGCGATCCACATCTTCGAGCGATAGCGCTGGACCCCACGATGCATCGCAAGTGTGTGACTTCGACGACTTGAGTGACGATGGTTTGGACTTTCTCACGCCACCCCCCGACCTGCACGGGGTGTCCTCGGTCGACACCGTCAACAACAATTTCAATGCTGCGATGTGTACACCAACGCCGATCCAGGAAATGTTCGGATTGGATGCAACCGTCGGCATGATAGGGTACCCTCGCCCGATGTTGGTGCACCATGCTCATCCAGCACCTTCCCACAACATGACAGCTCAGCAGCAGATGCAGCGCTACGGGCAGCACCAGCATGCGTCAGGAGCGTCAACGGGCGTGTATTCCCCACTGTTTGACCCGGCTGCGATTGCAGCCTCGTTGATGGGACCAGGCGACAGAGCCGGGTTCGTGCATTCGGGCAGCTGGTGCGAGAAGGAAGATAAGTTGTTGCGCAAGTCAGTCAAGAACTTGGGGACGAAAAATTGGAAGCAGGTCGCGATGGTGCTCGGCACGGGCAAGACAGACATGCAGTGCTTGCACCGGTGGAACAAGGTGCTCAAGCCTGGTTTGCTCAAAGGCGCGTGGAGCGCCGAGGAAGACGACGTGCTTCGGACCCTCATGACCAAGTATGGCGTCGGCAACATTCGATGGGCCGACGTGGCCAACCACATTCAAGGCCGCACCGGCAAACAGTGCCGCGAGCGATGGCGCAACTGCCTCAGCCCGGACATCAACAAAGGCGAATGGACCAATGTCGAGGACGAAGTCATGTTTCGAGCGCAGCAGCGTATGGGCAACCGATGGAGTGAGATCGCCAAGCTCCTGCCCGGCCGGACTGAAAACGCAATCAAGAATCGGTGGAACTCGAGCGCACGAAAAAACTGGTTCTCCAAGCAGAGCGGTCCGTCCATCGCAACAAACCAACAACACGACGACAGCGTCGGTGACGACGCCATCGAAGTCAAGTCGGAGAGCGCCATGAGCCACTTCAAGATGGCCGACATGGCAAACGCCGTGGAGCTCAGCCGACTTCGGTCGCGGAGCTACTCGGAAGACAGCACGTTGTCTGAAAGCTGTATCGGAAGCAGCGTCGACGACCTCGACCTGCTAGATGACGACGAGTTTGGCGACTCGTTTCTCGACCAGCTGAGTCCGTCCAAAGGTTTGCTCGACGACGACTTGAGTTTGCTCCTGGACACGGTCGCCAAGGACTTTGACACCACGACAGCATGACCGCACACGATGCTACCGCTTCCTCGACGGAGCCAGTCCCTCCACCCATCCTGTTTGAAGTAAAAATTTATTAAGTTGCCACCCAACATCCAAAGAGGAGATGGCTTCGTCATAAACGTAAGGTGAGCTGGGCGAGATCGTTGCGCCGTGCCTCGGTCGCGTCTTGCCCGCCAAAGTACATGAGCGCGTTGTCGGACGTGAGCACGCCGACGTGGCCCACGCGCTCCATCCCGGCCGCGTCCTCCATGTGCACGCGGCGCCATTCCCACGAATCTACCACATGAGTTGGTGCAATGTTCGAACGAGAGGATAATGCTGCACGTACCAGTGTCCAACGCAAAGATGTCGCCGTAGAGCTGTACCTTGTCTGCGTTCTGTGAAGCCGAACGCGTGAGTTTGAAATATGCAGGCAAGGTGTACCTGGGGATCCCACCCGCCGTGCACGACGACCGTCCGATGGTCCAAAGCGATGGCAACTTGGCCAGTACGAGCGTTGGGGCCATTTCCAACCACACACGGGTTGAACCACGTCCACGAATCTGACACAAGTGTAAACGATCGTCGTCATGGACTCGTACGCGTCTACCATCTTGGCTGTTGTGCTCGAGAACGTGCACAGAATTGTAGCTCTTCTTGGCATCGTTGCCGCCAAAGATAATCACGCGATTGCTCCCGACCGCGACGGCGCTATGGTATGTCCGCGATGTCGGCGCTTTCCCGTTCACTTTGAGGTTGGTCCAGTTCCACGTGTCTACCAACGCGACACCGTGAGTCGCTGAATCCAACAATGGATGGCGTGTATACTCGTATTCAAAACGTGCACTGTCGTCGGACGATTGCGGCCGCGGCTTCCTCCAAACACAAGGACGTCCGTGCCCAGGACAGTGAGGGAATGGCCACTGCGGGCCAACGGCGGCGTGCCGCTCACTGCGGGAGGGTACCACAGAAAACACTCTGGACATGGTGTCAGTCATGGATGAACGTTCCTGCTGCTGACCTGTGTCGAGGACCATCAAATCGGACAGACACTCGTGGCTTCCATCCACGACACGCTCGCCACCAAACACCAGCATCAGGTTCTTGGCTGCCACGTACACGGACGCGTGGAACGACCGCGGAATGCTCTCACAGTTGAGCGGACAAGACCACTCGGCCTTGGCGACGTCGTACACAAACAAATCTGCTAGAGTCGACTCGTCATCGCCTTCGCCGCCATACACGACAACGCGGTGGTTGGATATCATCGTGGCAGTGCAGCCCCAACGTTGACTTGGCGGGACTCCTGTCGGCTCGAGAATCTTCCACTCGCCTACGTCATCACAAAGCCCAGTGTTCACACAAACGACAGATTCAAAACGTTCCCACACCGCCTGGAATGTGCATGTTTGGTCGATTCGCGGCCACTGGTGAACTGGGCGACACGTCGACGACGCTGTCCGGAGAGGAGGGGACGTCGACGTCCATGGTGTCCTGCGTGCGCGGTGTCGAAGCAGCGGCGACGGGGTCTTTTGGAGCGAAAAAGTTGAGCTTGGCGGTTGGTGGGTTGCTCGTTGTCAAGGTTGCGTGTTTGGTCTTTGCCGCTTTCTTGATACGCTTGGCTGAATGGGCCTTTGGCTGTTTCTTGGTTCGACTGTTCACGTCGTCGTCTGGCACATCTAATTGCTTGAGGGGAGCGCGCTTCGTCTCGACGACTGGTTGGGGCTTCTTGACGGGGACGCTGGCTTCTCGTTGAGTCAGGAGGAGTTCGAGCTCATCTTCCGATCCATAGATGTTTTCCTTTTCGCTCTCAAGAAACTGCATGGCTTTGCTCAAGCTGGGCTGGTGAAGTTTGTCGTCGGGGCTGATGATCTGGTCGAGCTTTTGGCGCTTGACATCTTCGTACACCATGATGGGGGTTTCAACTAACGACACGGCGCGCTTCTTGGCTCCGGCAAACTTGGGTGCCACTGGCGTCGAGTACGCGTCCGCTGTGGCCATCACTGGGGATGGCATTTGCGGTCGTGGTTCGACGGCAACAGGTTTGGACAATGCAAACTTGCCGGTAAAGTTGGTGCAGTCCACGACGAGCTGGCCACCTTCAAAGAAGAAACGGAGGCCTTCCACCGTGGGCACATCCACGTCCACACCTACGAAATCGGTCATGAAGTTCTGCCTTTCATGGATGCATCGCTAGACAATTGCACCTTCGAACGAGATCAGCGGCATCGCCAAGACAGATTTCAAATGGCGGGTCCGATTTGCCACGCAAAACGAACTTTCCCGCTGCTTTTGATGGAGATTTTCCGGATACCGGATATCCGAGACAATATCCGGATAACCTTGCGTTTTAGCATTGCCGCAGGCTACCATGGACGCGACTGCGCCAGGAAGGAAATGCGAAAACTAGAGCGCTAGCGCTTCGTAGCGGTATTAGAGGCGGTGGCCGCCACGTACGTAGGACCACCATGGCGGTGTCCATGCGAGATTGTTTGGTTGAAAATTTCGACCAGGTTCGAATTTTGATGAAACCGTGGCTTGGATCTTGGAGCAAAAGCGCCGGCCGTCGACACAAGGCAGACATCATCTTGGGTTGGCATGGCATTGACGTCGCAGCAACGTCATCATGTGTTCGCGAATGGCGTCGTCACGCCTGGCGCGCTTCCAAACATTGGCCATTCGCGGAGCTGGGCGGCTGGCACTCCGACAACTCGACCATTGCCGACCCCCGACAACGACACAGACGGAGAAGAAGCTTGGGAAAACGATTTCAACTTTGACGCGTTGCCCGATACACCGGTTTCCATACCAAGAGAGCAAAGCCCGATGAACGCGATGTCGCGGGTCGCTGTCGAGCGGCTCGCGCTGAATTTTCGGCTGGTGGACATTCTCGGCAGGGCGTATGTGGCGATCAACGGTACGATCTTCATGCACAGTATGTGCACAGGGTTTTACCGCTCTTGTCATGCCGTGCAGAGCTCGTCGACGAGGCCGTCAAGGTCAAGGAAGTGAGCAGTCAGTTCAAGAAGGACGGCAGCAACCCCTTGGACGACGGCGACAACCCGGGCGGCTGTGCATGGTTGGTACGTGCATGCAATTCTTTGCGACTCTCTTCAATCTGGCACTATGACGAACAGGACCAAGTGCTACAGCTCCTCGTTGAGTGCTGCTTGCATGGATTCCGACCCGAGGCTCCGTCGACTGTGGGCGACCAGTTTGATCGAGTCTCGCAGCTCATGCGTCAGCCTAGTCCTTCCAACCACATCCCGCGGCACATGCTCACGATAGTCAAGCTCTGGCTCGAAATCGAAAAGTACGCGCTATACCCAGTCCACGAGAAGGACCAGTGTTACCATGCAGTCTCGTCGGCCGTTGCCAGCGCGGTCTTGCATATGAAGCTCATGGACGAGACTCCCAAGAACAATCCGCATTTTGCCTTGACTGTCGTCGCGCTCAACGAAATGAACGATGCCACGTCGTCAAAGTGCTACGGCGCGTCGCCGACGAAGTCCCAGCCGCCGCTGCCCAAGTACCTGTCCGACGCATCCATATGCCCGTCGAAACCGACCCAGCAACTCGAAGCGGTGCTCATCGTGCGCCTTGCCTTGCTTAGCGTTGTTCTCATGGCGTACAAAGACCACAGTCGACGGCACTTGCCCCTGCCGCTGGTGTCGTACCTTACGCTGTGCACGGCGCACCTACTCCTTCTGACGCTGGAGATTCCCTTGGCCATGGACTACGCCTGTCTTACGACCAAGATCGCAGCTTACTTGACGCGCGACGACATCGTGTTGGAGCGCGCCAAGGCGGTGCTGTGCCAAGCGCAGACAGACTTGCAGTCGCTCCATGAAGAGGACAAGGACTGGGCAGAATTCGACGAGCACGAGCGGTCCCAGCGCATGTTCTCCGTCGACTGGACCGCCGAAAAACGTCCGTTGACCGCCACCGACGGCCGTCAACACGAAATCCTTTCCCCCCAGACCGAAGGCAATCCCGTTCAAGTCCGTGACGACGGTGGCGCGTCCGACGACAGCTCCGACTGGGACGCCGACGATGACGTGAAGAAGACGTCGTCGGGCCCAGCCAAAGGTGGCGCGGGGTTGCAGCACCCAAGCGTGAGCGCGTCGTCGCTATCGACCGTGCTCAACCTGCGCGACCTATTTGTCCCGACGAAACAAGCCAAGACCACGTCGTGGCACATGATGCTGACCCAGGTCATGCAACACCCTCCGTTGGACACGGCACCTCGGCTCCCACCGCCGTCCTCTCCGTACTCGAGGTCGTTTGCAGCATTCGAGACCAGTCATGTCCTCAACAACTCTTGGCAATCGACGCGGTCGATGGACCAGTGGCTTCGGGACTTGGCGTGTTTGCCGGCCAACGATGACGACAACACTCGTTCTATCCTTTGTCTCAACACGCCAGACGCCATCGTCGCCCACTTGCATTCAACAACGTCCAAGTATACGCAAGAATGGCTCGATCGGTACGATGTCGTGTGCCGGCGAGCGGCTGCGTCCGCGCCGGCCATCTGCCTTCAGTTGGTGCAGTCCTTCTTCACAGACATCGCCACTGCGCTCAAATGTGAGCGAAACACGAGCGCAAGGTGGACCTCTGCGGCCTCCTCGCAGTTGTTGGACGCTGGTCTTCGATGGTGTTGTTTGGTGGCCGAAGGCAACGCACCCTCGCCCATCGTGAACGAGTTCTTGGCCGTGCTGCGTGCGCTGACGGGTTCACAGACCCCCGCATTTGCGTCGTTTGGGATGCTTGGCAATCTTCGCTGCGCGCTGGTTGAGATCGAAGTGCGAGTCCATTACAGTCTCATGTCGGAAGATGACTTTATGGACCCGTCCTCGTCGTGGCAAGCGCTCTTTGACGCCCTGCGCGATGCGTCGACTCGGTTGCATGCCCACGAGGTGGCATGTCGTGCTGGGATGACGGCTCAACCTGACGATGACGACGAAGCCATCGTGTCGGACATCCTTGAGCTCAGCATGCACGTGCTTGTCATTGCCCACGCATTGTGGAGCGGGATCTCGCCGTTGTCTTTGAAGAGATTCGCAAAGATTCCCTTGCTTCCACCAGCGAGTCCCGATGCTGACGTGGCCGAGCTCGAGAAGTTGGCCGGGGTGGCCGAGATTCTCGACCACTTTGCAGACCGTCCGCTGGCTGTGTCGCCAGGGGCCACGTGGCGTCGTCTCAAGCTATTGTATCCCTTGCTGCCGCTGACGTCCCGCACTCGAGTTCGCGCCGGCATGATCATGGGCATGTCGCTGTGGGCAACCTCGCAGCAGCACGTTCATGATGCCGAAAGCATCTTGTACGAGTCCATCTATGTCTTGCACACTCACTTTTCGCTGCACTCGTCGGAAGGGATCTCGGCGCTCACGATGTTTGGCGATGCGCTCTTGGCAGTCGACAAATACGCGTTTGCCACGGCTGCATTTGAAACCGCGTGCGAGATTGCGCACCGCCTCGACGCGACAGCGTGCGCAATCGAATTGGAGCGGAAGCTGGCGGTGCTGTGCAGCGACCACGGGGACGTCGACCGGAGCATTCGGTACTACAAGCAGATTCGGGCGCGGAGCCTGGCGCAACACGTGTGGTTCGAGTACGTCTACGTCACGGTTACGATGGCGTGCCTTTTCATGGACACAGGTGAGTACGCGGCGGCGGCGCACGACATCCAATCCGTCCTGCAGCAAATGCAGCACCTCACAACGTACGATTCGGATGTTGTCGCGGAGCTCCACGTGTTGTCGATTCGGCTGAGCATCTGCCATCTGAAGTTACATCGCCCCCATCACGCGATCTCGGCGCTGGAGCTGTGCATTCAGCGCTTTCAACCGAAAGCGGCCAAGCATGCGGTCATCCTCATGTGGCTCGCCATTTGCTACTACAAGGCAAACCAACTACCCCACTGCCAAGCGACCCTGAAGGCCGTCGCAAAGCTGCGGAAAAGGGACAAGGAGGGCCATGGATCGACCAGTGTCCACCATGGCGGGTCCTTTGCAAAGCTGCCACCGCCGTTCAAGTACTCGATTCCCGTGGAAACGTTGCCACACGCGTCGATGGCGGCAGACTTGTACCCCGTGCATGCAAAGGTAGCTCTCAAACTGAACGACTTTGAGCGCGCCGCCCACTTCTCCGCCCTCTCGATTGTGTACTTGGAGCTTCAGCCCATGTCGGCGACCGTGCTGACCCAGTTGGCGCATGTGTATTACCTTCGTGGCAAAGTGCTCGACGCGGCGGCAAACGCGCCGTGGCTCTTTCCCATGAAGCTTCAGAGTCTGGAATGCGAACAGCTCCTGCCGACGCAACCCACCCGGTCCCTGCATCGACGCAAGAGTGCTGTGCTCGTGCGCGACCGTGTCCTTATGTCGTTGGACGAATGTACGTGCTTTGGCCCTCGCCAGCACCACTCGACGCGTTCCTGTAGGCATGTATCACAGCTTGCGGGCGTTCCACCACAGCTACGAACTGTACAGCAGCGACGACGACAAAGTCGGGAGGATGAAAGCCGCTTGCCGCCTCGCGGCCGTGTACTTGCACAAGGCATTCCTTCCGCGGCTCGTGCTGCGTCGGCCGTTGGACCAGCTCATGAAGTTCTCGCTCACGCGCCGACAAAACGCGACCGCGTCGTCGCAGGATATCAAGGCAAGCGCCGCCGCTTGCACGGTCGACTTTGAGTTCTCCCTGACCGACATCGAAAACCCGACAAGGTTTGTGTGCGAGTCGAGCGCTGTTGCGATGGCGCCGCAACTGTACGTGGACGCATGTCTCAATATGTGCCAGCTCCACTGCCTGCGGGACAAAGGGGCAGACGCGTTGGGCTACTGGTACGAAGCGCGCGACGTGTTTCTCAACTGCGTTCTGTGCCCGTCGGCGTCGTCGATGCAGCGGTGCCTACGCCGTTTGGTCATAACCCTGCTCACGTTTGAATCGTCCGTCGTCAACGAAAACGTCGTGTTGCTGGACCTCCTAACGACGCCGTGGCCGTTGTGGCAGGATGCCTCGTGTCTCAAACACACGGGGCGGCGCGCATGTGTCATGGACCCAGAAACCAGCACGACCTACCAGACAAAGCTGCGGGAAAAGCCTCCTGCACTACATGGCGCTGGCGGACACCAGCGCCACAAATCCGACACGTTGGAGCTCCTCGCGACCAAGCGCCTGCATGTCGGAGGCAGCACGCAGCCTTTGGCAACGTCGCGCGCATCAGACACGACGAGAATGGCGCCTCCGTTGCAGGTATGCCGTGCCTTGGAAGAACACCTCCTTGAGAATGCAAATGGATCACGTAGGACGGCGGCGTCAAGGCCATGAAGTCGGCAGCCTGTCGACCTGTGCAAGGCGCCACCACTCTTGAAACGATCCACAGCAGCTTCGCCATGTTGAAGCACCTTCAAAGTACGTTTGCCATGCACCAGGACGACGATAGCAATGCAAAGAGACGCCTTGTCATGCGGCATATTTGGGACCACATGGACGAGTTCCGCGGCAACTGCTCCCTGCCTCTGTGGCTGTCGTCGGTGGGCTACGACAACACGTCGATGGCGACGGTCGTGTACGCACTGGAAATTATCCCAGCGTCGATCCTGGCGACGTATGTGCCGTCGTCGGGACGTATCGAGTGGAAATGGATCGACCCCCCCAATCAACTGACGCTTTTGTCTGCCACGGGCATTGCCCAACCCCCGCCATTGTCGCCCCTTCGCCGCTTCCACATCGACGAGAGTAAAGCGTTGCCAGCGCCCTTGTCGGCGGCAGTCCTTCCCGAACTCTTTACCATCTCTGGAGGCGGCGACATCAAGCAGCACGCACGAAACCGGTGCATGTTTCGTCGAGAATTCTCGTCCAGGCTGACGTTGGTCGACGCGACGGATTCCATGGCCAACAGCGACGGACCACCTCAGAACGACGCAAATCGTGGCGTCAGCAACGCATGCTCCACCACGCAATACTCGCTCGTTTGTAGCGCTGCGTTGCAAAGTTTGCCGTGGGAATACTTGCGTGGCGCGTCCATCGTCCGACGGCCAACTGCCTTTGTCACAAACAAGGCGCCATCTCCACTGGACCAACGGCCCGTGCATTTCCGCATTTGCCGCATCAAGACGCGGTACCTGCACTCGACGGAAGTGCTGTCGCCGTGGTGGTCTGTGCTGGGGTACGCAGCCACGGTATCGTTGACGCAAAAGAAGGGAAAGTTTTCCAAAAAGGTGGCGGTCGTCGAAAAGACGTCGGGGCCCGGGCAGAGTGCGTCGAACTCACGTGGTGCTGACCTCGTCCCTGTGGTTGACATCGTGTTGGCATCGTTGCTCGAACTGAATGGAGCGACGTCGTGGATATGCCCGTCGCCCACGCGCCTCTACGTCTTGGCCCCGCCACAAGTGCTGCCCCTTCTGTCCAAAGCCATGCTGGCATCCTTGCCGCAGCTCAAGAAACCATCGCTCTTTGCCAAACGACGGGCACAGCCATCCGTTGTGACCGCGGCGTCTGTCCTCGAGTGCGTGCATCGTGTGGTCAAGTCCTTCCAAACGCAGTACGACGTGCCTGTCGTCGTGTACAGCTCGCATCCATGGTGACGCGCACACCGGTGCGCTTTGAATCATCCGTCGGCCATCGGTAGTTGGGGTGCTCCTTGCGCCAGGTGGAAGCATTGCGTCCGACGAATAGAGCTGTTCAACCGAGTTGCAGATAAATATCAATCGGAGTGTGTCGGGCGCTGAATGTATGCCGAGTGCGAGCGCTCCAACATGAATCGCTACGGTCCATCCACCGAGTGTGTCAACCCCTCAAGATATTTGATCTCGACAAACGTCAATTCGTGTGCACTGGTCTCGATGTGGCTTGTTTCTAGCATCCATGGCCATGGATCGAAGCAACCACCAGCAGCGAGTACGTCGGGGCGACTTTACCGTTGGCCAAAGAGCCGCAACAGTTGAAAAAATCGAAAGCAAGTGCATGACAGCAGGACAAAATTCGTCTGTGGTTTGAGAGAGGAACGGCAGGCATGGAATTCAACTTACGCGCCGACTGACGTGAGTGTGCTCGATGGCGCGACGAAGCGAATGGCTCCCACTTGGCTGACGACGCGCCATGTCTACACATGGGACGTGTCCTGTAGCGTCCGGAACGATTCGTTCGACGCGGCCATCTCGAGCGCTTGTCCCGATGGCGGCGTCGGTGGTGGTGCGGCGTGCCATGGATTCCTGTCCCGCGTAGAGCAGGTACCCGTGGAATCGTCGTGCGCTTCGGCATCACCATGCGGGCGGTCCACGGGTTGTTCCAAAGACTTGCGCGGCGCAAGGAACGTATCCATCGTGTAAATGACCAATCCAGCCCAGACCTGGGCAAACCCCACGGCTTTGGTCGCTTCAAATGGCTCGTGGTACAAGAAAATACCGACGAGAACGTTCAGCGTCGGCCCGATGAACTGTAGCAGTCCCATGATCGTCATCGGGATGTGCTTGATGGCGGTCGTGAAGAGCAGTTGCGGCGAGATTGTGAGGACTCCAAGGCCGACCATGAGGAAGTCGTTGCCAACGCCAGTGTGACCAAACGCCCCCACCCCGCGACCTTCTTCGACAAACAAGTAGATCCAGCACGGCACCGACAAGTACGCAAACTCGATCGCGATCCCTTGGATGGACTTGAGCGGCGCCTTCTTCGCCATGAGTGCATAAAACCCAAAGTCAAACGCCAGGACGAGCGCAATCCACGGGAACTTTCCATACAAGAACGTGACTGTGGCAACGCCGCAGACTGCGAGAATCACGGCGGCCCATTGCCACAACCGAAGCTTCTCGCGAAGGACGACTACGCCAAGGAACACGCTGACGAGGGGACTCATAAAGTACCCGAGGCTCATTTCGACGATGTAGCCTGCGTTCGTCGCCCAAATGCTCACAAATAGATTCACTCCCAGAAGCGTGCCGGACAGCATGTAGAAACGAAGGACGGACCACGTGCGGGCCGCCGTCCACGTCGTCCGTGCCACGCTGTTGACGTAGAGCACGGCGACTGCGATAGGGAACGCCCATACAATGCGATGACACAGCAATTGCATGGCCGGGATCGACGTGAGCTGCTTCCAGTAGATCGCACTGCATCCCCAGATCACGTATGCAATGAAGCCGAACGCGATACCGACATGGAACTGCTGCATCTTCACGGAGAACGTTGCGCTGATTCGAAACGTTGCGATGTGGGACAAACCTTGTTGGGACATGTGGGCTATTGCAGCAATCCCGCGCTCCACGAGCAAGTTGGCATGCAATGGGCGCAGACATAGCGCTGCCGTCGCGGCTGGACACTCCCTGGAGCAAGGTTGCGTGAATCGGCCATGAGGGTGGTCGTCGCAGGGCGTAGTCGATCCCATTCTTCCTGTTGATTGGGACAAACATCAAACTGCTCTGCCCTTTTATAACAGGACGACGGCTCGAACGAATCTTCCAAGCACACAAACCTTTGGTGCTTGCAAAATGGTCGATCGTTCCAAGAGACGGCGACGGGGGCAAGCCAGTGATGAGGGGATGGCGTGCTTATCGCTGGATCCTGGACTATGTGGTGCTCGCAGTGGAATCGCTTCCCACCGCATCAGAACCGGTCAAGGGGTCGTTTCGTCACCACGACGAGCTCGTATCTGCCATTATATTCATACTTGCAGGCGATGCCCGCGTGGTGCTTCGATTGAGCTCCAGGACGCTGCGACGGCATGCTGCTTCTCCGACGTACACACTGTTGGACAGGTGAGTCAAGCGTCAACAAAGCCTGGTCGAGGTTGGTCCGAAGATGTCCCAGACTATCCCATGAGACGTCCGAAGGTGCAGCATCCACGGGATCTCGTCCATGTTCATCATTCTTCCAGGATGATTCGAAGAGGGCATCCGATAGCACGATCTTGGATTGAGGCCCATACATTGTCGGCATGCCGTTTGTTCGCACTTTCAAACGATGACCGTCCTCCCCATACACAGTGCGTTCGCATCGTTCTACGTCAAACAATCCACTCGTATTATCCCCGGTCATGTAACATGATGCGCCAGAGCGCATGATCACCGCCCCGTGACTGGAATTGCTGGTGATCGTGGGAGCACTGGATGAGGGCAAAGAGAATACATCCGATGTCGTGAAAAGATGACGATTTCCGCCCCGTGCGTCGTGCGCCAAGTCGATCTGTGCTGGATCCAGTCGTGTCCCTTTGATCCGCGCTTGTCGGCAATTCGCGCCCCAAATTTCCGCACGTGTTGTAGATTTCCCATTGACCAGATCTTCCTTCACGACCCTGACGACCCTCTCGTGGTCATTCGGTCCGAGCCACGAGCGAGCGCATTTTCGATTGCTCCACGAGTAGCACTCGTTCGCCTTGAAAATCACACTTCTCTGCCAACAATTTGGAGCTTGCCGCGGTCACGGTGCGATAATTTCCCAGATCATTTGGCTCACGACTCGCAGATATTCAGGCGGCATCCATGCCAGCAATTTCACAGTTTGAACTCGCCCTTGTCATGGATCACTGCCGCTGCCATACGTCGGACCACGTATTTTGAATTCGACCAGAAAATCAGCCAACGTGGACAATTTCGGCCCCCTTTCAATCCAAGGTCATCAACACGATCCGATCCACTCGAGTGTTGGGCTCATGAACAGCGCGTTGAATGCTTGTTGGCTTCGCCCGTTCAAGTCGTTCAATGGGGCTGAGGATTCTTACCAAACAACTTTCGGTACGATTCCTCAGGGCTCTTGCACCGCCCAGCTCGTTAAAACGAATCCATCACCGACCACCACTCCATGCCAAATACTTGAACAATATCTTTTCATGCTTAACGTCGCGGCGAACCACACCCGCCACATTTCAACATTATCGTTTGTTAGAGTCGAAGCAGACATAGTAGACATGATCGATGATTTCACGCTCGTCTGTTTTGGGCGCACAACATGTTCCAAAGGTCACACAGGTCGTTTGCGCAGGCAGAAGGACAAACAAAGCGTGAATTACATAGGAACAATGTAAGGATGCCTTGGAATGAAGTTGAATACACTGGTCTCAATACCGCGCACTCTAATGGAGCTCCCAGAGCTCCACATCACGTTCCACGGCTTGGAATTGTCATGGGGATGCTCTGTGCGAAGAGTTTTTCACCCGCAACTATTTGGCCAATCAGAGGTCACCTGGTTTTGTGGCCAATCAACAGCCTTCCCTTGATGCCCCAGCCAATCAGACGCCGCCATCGCATAGCTAGTGCACGAGTG
>NW_008580164.1:435354-458270 GCF_000520115.1 Aphanomyces invadans
GGGGGTGAGGAGATACTGTTTGCGGGGGGGGCTTGCACCGCTTGGGTCTTCGACCTGGGTTGTGTTAAAGCTATTGCGGAAGAACTCAAGCCACCCGCTTGGACAAAACGTCGTGGGTAACGTTGTTTTGCGCAGTCGATAACGCCATGATAACAGCACGTCTGACGTTACCACGCCAGGAAGAACGAGAACGGGAGCCGCCCCTCGTTGAAGGACGAGATCCGCCAGACAATCTGGTGCTGTATGAGGCCAGCTCGTTTTTTACAAGCAGTTGCCACGTCGAGCTAGTCCCGTGTGGTCATGATGTATAAACCGTCGTGGGTATGCAGGGACTCAATGAAGCGGAGACTTGTGGGCCATTGCACTCGATTCGATCCCGTGAAGCACCACGTGAATTTGACGTTGGACGATCCTCACCGTAGCTTGTCTGCATGCATTTTCCAGCAACATGATGCCTTCACACGAGTGACGCGTCCCCGTTTGGAAACGTTGTGTCCGCCCTCCTTCATGTGATGGGGGGGGCGTGGGTGCCTCGTAAACGAATTCCCGATGCTGAAGCTTTCAACGCGTGGGAAACGTCGTACCTCACCCTGGAGAACTTTGCGTGTGCACGAGGGCCCTTTTACCGCGTGAAATATCGAATGTGTAATCTCGCCTGAGGAAGATGCCCGCTGCGTGGCAGTGCGGCGTCGTGCGTACGCAATGCCATGGCAGTGAAGCCGTTCGTTTTCAAGAACGAAAGGCGCTGCTGAGAATCGATCGATTCGATGGAACCCGGCTGTCCGTCCAAAATCGCCATGAGAGGGTCACTTTTCAACTGTCTTCATGGAGCCCACTGCGTCCTCGGCCGCCAAAGCCAAGTTAGATCTGTTCTCGGCCAACCACTTCGAGAACCTCCAGATCGCATACACGGTCAGCTACGGCATCATGTTTGCGCTCTCGATCGTTCTCCTTGTGTACTTGCGCCACAACCGGTTGACAGCATTCAAAGGCAACATGTTCGCCGCGCGCAAAGTGATCTTGCCGACCTTCGAGGCCCTCTTCTGGGTCGTCGCCATCGTCACGGGAGCGTACTTTTGGTACTTCCTTGCGACCACGTCCATCCGCTACGTCACCCCGATCACGTACAGTTGGTTCACCGAGGCAGTGTACCAAGGCAGCCAGTTCACCTTCCTCCTCGTGACGGCATACTTGTATCAATCGAGTGTGTCCCGACCGGCACTACATCGGTCGATTGCCCTTGCTGCTGCGGTCACCATGACTCCGATCATCGTTGTCCATGCGCTGGACACAGCGAACGCGTCCAACGAAACCACTTTCATCGTCACGAGCGTGATTCGAGCATTCAAATCGATGTGGTATGTCTTGATGCTCCTTCGACCAGTGTCAAGGGCCAGTGTCCGAACCCAGCGCGAGTTCGCCCTCTTTGCGCTGGTGTTTTACACGAGCGCATACGTCCACGGGGTCTTCATCTTGATGAACAACGTCAACGACGCGTCCGAAGTTATGTTTTGCAACGTCATTTGGGTGTCGTTCGCGCCGTTCTTCATCTGGCGCGTCCTGCGCGCCGACACGGAGCACTGGCGCGGATTCAGCGAACGGGCGTGCGAACTCCAACAGCACTTTCGAGAAAACCAGGGAATGCAGGAAATCGTGTCCGCCCAAGGTCTCCATGTCCTCCTCGAGGTGCACCGCAAGGACATCATCGACTTTGCCCACATGGAGCTCCGAGAACCCATCGGAGTCGGCGCGTCCGCGAACGTGTACCGCGGCATGCTGCACTCGACAACCCACGTCGCCGTCAAGGTGTACTCGCCGACCGAGATCTCCGAGTCGACCATCCTCGCGTTCTCGCAGGAAGCGGCGCTGTGCACGGCGCTCAAGCATCCCAACATCGTGTTCTTCCATGGCATGTGCATCAGTCCGCCGTCCATCTGCTTGGTGTACGAACTGTGCCGCGGCAGCCTCGAAGACGCGCTGCAGAAACCGCGCGCCGGCTACGTCGAGCCGCTCTGGCCCAAGCTGTGCTACATACTCGACGCGGCCCGCGCCGTCGCGTTCCTGCACAGCTTCTCGCCGCCATTCATCCATCGCGACATCAAGCCGGCCAACTTCCTCCTGGACGCGAGCAACGTCGTCAAGCTCACAGACTTTGGCGAGGCGCGCAGCATGGCATTCACGATCGAAGACATCGCCAACGACGACCGGTCTATGACGGTCCGAGGCACTGTCGACTACATGGCCCCCGAAGTCATCGACGGCAAGCGGGGCGTAGCCAACTACACCGAGACGGCGGACATCTACAGCCTGGCCATCACGATGTGGGACATCCTCCACCCCGGCCGGGAGAAGTACCCGAGCAGCAACCACAACCACCTGAACGTGTTTCGCATGGTGCTGGACGGCCAGCGGCCCCCAATCGACCCCGAGATCCCCCAGCCGCTCCACGACTTGCTCGAGAACTGCTGGAACGCCGACGCGATCTTCCGTCCGTCGGCCAAGATGGTCGTGACCGTTGTCCAGGAATTTTTGGAAGAGTTGTGTGGCCAAGTGTCGCAACGAGTCAGCGGGTTTGTGTGTGGCTTCGAGTCGCACACACACGGCAATCGATTCGTGGCGCCGTCCGCCGCCTTTACTGGCAACGAGCTCGTACGGTGCTTCATGGAGCACGGGTATGCTTTCGAGACCGAGGAAGCGATCCGGTTTGGCAACGCGCTCATGGACGCGGGGTGTTTGCATCACACAAAGCACACCACACCGTTCGAAAACTCGACCACGACCACCTACTTCTTTGACACACAACAAGTCGACTTTGCAGCCCCCATCCAAGACAGAGTATCGATCCTCGGAATGAACGAATTTACGTCGTTTCCGACTGGTGCGCATGACGGACCTGCATTGTGTCCATGCCGAAAGCTCGGACAAGGCCATGTCAAGAACAGAGCGGCCGTGGCTCGCACGACAAATCCGTTCCATCGTCCCAAGGACGACAACGTCCTGACCGTGAATCTCCTCCACGACCAGTGTCCTGACGACGTCGACTTTCCTGGTTTCCGTACGAGTTCCACTGGAGGCACATTGTATCCTTCCACGCAGCGTACACTCGTCTTGGAGGTCCAGTAGGTTGTTCCGTAGTCATGTGAAGTGAAAATGCATCAAACGCCAGCGAGAGACCAACTGCGCCTTCGGCCTTTTAAAGTTACAACAAGTTCCAGTTGTCTAGACTGTGCCGCATGAACTTCGCAAACGCCGCGCGCTCTTGCGTCGTTGTTTTCCACCATCGAAATTGCTTCTACATGCGCGCCAGACTCCATCACATTTGTTTCGAAGGCAGGTGCAGGCTGTACCTGGATGCTCGTGGCTGCATTGTGCTCCTCAGGGGGGCGATGTAGGAAATACTGGCGCAGCGTGTGCTCCACCAAACTCGGCGTGACGGTCTTGGCTGTCGGCGTCGAGTACGTCGCCATGCCGGCAGCGTTGACCGCCGCCACTCGAAACGAGTACGTCGTCTTGGGTTTCAAAAAGTCGAGCGTCAACCTCGTGTCCATGCGATGCAGCTTGAACTCGCTCTCAAACGGCCCGTCGTTCGTGCTGTAGTCAATCGAATACGCTATGAGGGGACTGCCTCCGTCGTGGGATGGGACTGTCCATTCCAAGTCGACCTTGGTCGGCTCGACATTCAACACCTTCGGGGCCTAGGAGCCTCCCCCATCACAAGCGATGAATGGTAAAGACGACGTACTGGAACAACGTCGGGGACAATGGCAGGTTTCGTTGCGAGGGCATGGCTCACTGGACTAAAGTCGCCTTTTCCAAGTGCATTTTCAGCCGAAATCGACACCACATAGCGTTTGGTGCCACGGAGACCGACGAGGTTCATCTCATACAAACCGATCGCGCCGTGCAAAGCGTCCACGGGCCACACAATCTGCTCCACGAATCGGCGGGACGCGACTCCGTACGAGTCGTCGTCGACGAATACCATGACGTAGTATCGCAGGATAGGTTGCCTGCCGTCGTGCAACCACGTGAAGTGAATGCATTCAGAGAATGACTCTGTGTACCCGTTGTCGCAAGGCGCATGGAACGTCATGGTGAGTGTGTGAGATGTTGCTGCGGTCAGCACTGGCATCGCCGGAGCAGCAGGCACACTCGGGAGTGTCGCCACGATGTCGGACCACGGCGAAAAGGGAGAATCGAGCACCTTCTTGTCGATCACGTTGGATGCTTGTAGCCGCACTCGCATCGACTACACGGTTGGTCGAACGGTAAGGCTATTCCAAATGTTGTAGACAGACCCTGCCCGCATCCAGCGCTGTGATGGTGTACAGAGTGCTGGGAAGGCTCCGCGCCAGCACGATTGTGCTCTCCACGTCTCGCCCGTCTTGGGCCCACTCAAGAGTGTAGTGGACGATGTCGCTGCCGTTGTGGCGGGGTTTGACCCACGTCATGTCGACCGAGTGCGACGCCACGTTACCGATGGTTGGGGCGGCGGGTGCATCCGGCGCTGCACACATGTGTGAGGGTCCAGCATCGCTCCGTTTGATACCTACCGCACGATATCGTCTTGACATACGAAGACGGGACGTTGTAGTCGCCGACACCGCATCTTCCATCGACGTGAAAACCATCAAGTCGACGGCGCTGCCATTCCTTACCGATTCTCGGCGGCGATTTGAAATTGGTAGATCATTCCAGGCTGTACGCAGTGGATTGTGTACTTGAGGGTGAACGGCTCCGGGGCCTAGAAGCACACTCTCGTGTGATCGACGTCGTTGCCCTGCATATGAAAGGAGAATACCACGTGGGCAGTGACAGCCGCGGTCGATGCACCGCCCGTGGCCAGTCGTTCAACGCGCCGCTCGCTTTGCTGTCGAAGTTTATCACTGCGTTCGATGCACGTCTGTCGTCGCTTCGTTTTGGCCGCAAGGCGACGGGCCTCGCGCACCTTGTCCTTTCGATCTTTGTCTACGTGGACACATGGCTGAGAGAGACCTGTTGCCGTGAATGGTGTACCAGCTTGGATGGCATCTTGGGCCGCCTGATGCTCTGCCGCGATGGCTTCCACCGATACAGTGACGTCGACCGTTGCGTCGATGTGCAGCGGATCCTCCGGAATGCACCGAACGTGGTAATGCGAGATGCGCGCGCCATTGGCACTGGGCACGAACCACTCCAACACGACGCTGCGGGTTCCTACGTCGGACACTCTGCATGGCTTTTTGATCGTAGACGGCCCTGGCGCAGACTAAACGTTAGCCTTGTCACGCCGCGTCCACGTACGGTAAGCCACCGTCTCGACGGGCATGGTGGGAACGCTGAACGCGCTGGATCCAATCTACCATCGTATCACAGCGTCTTGCAGCACTGAGCAAAGCCATCGCCGACCGTACGCGATTGATTGCCGCTACACAAAACGTGTACGTGCATCCTGGGTCAAGGCTCACGACAGTGTGCATCCGCTCCTCCGCCGGCACGTCGAACGGTGCGCCGAAGGCGCCTTGGTCCTTGGACACTTTTATCTGGTACTTGTCGATGCGTGATCCATTGCCCTGTTCGTAGCAGCCCGACCCTGCTATCAGAAAGAGTGCCGCCGACACCAACTCACCAACGGCTCTGTCCACGTGATCGTGATTGCGTGGCAATCGACATGAAACACCACGGGTTGCGCGGGAACGTCAGGCTCTACGCAGCAGAGTGAGGCCAGGCAAAGATGCGACTCGGCACCCGTTGGAATGACCTGCCACTTGATCACTTGCGCGTCGCGCCCGGACGAGTACACGCAATGCCCCGTCGGGGTGAACGATACCGACAGCACCGAGTCGTAGTGGCCACGCAGGGTGAAGACGCACTCAAACGTGGAAGGGTTCCAGATCTTGACAAAGCTGTCGCTGCTCCCTGTGGCCAAGTAGGCAGTCGTTGGGTGGGCGGACAACGCGCACGTCAGGATATCGCGGTCGTGGGCATTGCGAATTGTGTGCATGTGTGTGCCGCATGCTGCGTTCCAAAACTGGAGCAACGTCACGGTCAGAGCATGACGGACTTGATATGTACCTTGATGCATTTGTCCGAGGAAACAGACACGAGGACGTCGACAGCGTCGGTGGAAATCGCATCCGCGGATGACGCCCCCACCGCGCACCAGTTGATCGTATGGGTGTGCTGGACAAATACCTGCGCAGGCAAACCGTGAGCGGTAACGACAGCCACTCGAAACTTGTACCCCTTGCGCCGACCTCTTTTGAAACTCCACGACCGCGGCATCGTCAAGAAAAATGTCATTCGCATGGAACGTCACACGCTCGTTGCACAGTGGGTGCCTGATGGACGACGATGGATCGAGCAGCGTCAAGATATCGATCGACTCGAGCTGTGCAAGCTTGACGGGGTCGTCGTCGGCTTCGCGGAGGCCCTCGGTGGCGCCATCGTCCGGGGATCGAAACGGAAACAACGGGGGCAAGAGCAGGTCAAAGTCGGAGCTATCGCGATGACGATTGTGCGTCCAGTCGTCGTTCAAACAAAACTGTGGCAGGTGGTGCCCAACCGTGAGTGTTTGCAAAGTCACGTCCGGTGAAAACAACGCGTCCAACGCTCGATTGTACTTTTGCCTGGCGGTCCAGTCGAGTAACTTGGACGGCTCGAGCTGTGACGGCGTTTCGAGGGTGGATGGCACGATCTTTGCACTGGACGGTGTGAAAGGCGTCGCTCGTGTATCGTTGGGAGTTGGCGCGTGGGCTGCCGTCGGGGTGACGTCGTGCGCTGCGCTGGAGTGACCCGTTAATGCTGTCCGATCGCTTGCATCGTCCTTGTTTGAAGGGTCGCCTGAATTGCCGGTGGAGAGTGCGTCGGACTTCTGTGCGTGAAGCCAAGCAGCAACATCCCATCGCTTGATGAGGTAGTCCAGCGCGCTGCATGTGTATAGGTACCGTCCGGCAAACCCGCACCAGGACACCCCGCCATGGTGGGCTGGGAGCACGCCAATGAGCTTCATGGTGTTGGCATCCCAGAAGATGCAGGTAGAGTCCATGGATGCCGTGACAAAGACGGATTCGTCAGGGCTGAAACAACAGCTCGTTATGATGTCGTCATGGCCAAACGTGCCGCGATGTTGAAGTGTTATCTTTGCCGCGTCCTTGTCCCAACGACACATCGTGGGCTCCGTTCCTGTGCATGCTTGCGGTGATTGTCCGTCCGCCGAGAAAATTGTACCTGCACAGATCGCGACGTTCGACGCACTGGCAGCCCCAATTGTAATGCACATATTGCTCGTTACAGCACTTCGCCCGAGCGAGGCAACCGGGGCGACTTGGTCCATGGCCCACACGCACATGCTGCGTCAAACCGTTGTCAACCACGCGTCCGAGTGAAACGCGCACCTGTCCATTCCTACTGTCGCGACATGCATCCCGTCGCTGAACGGAAGGACGCTGTAGACGGGCTTCACATGAGCTGTAAACGAGCGATTCACCATTCCTGGCGTCATTTTGTACATTCTTGATGCAGTATACACTCCGTCGGCAAAGAAGAAGCCTATGCGACGTGATGATGCGGTTGTTAGTCGGTCAACGTACCATCTTCACGAAGGTTGTCCTCCGCGGCCAACGTGGCCACGCGCGAGACCATCTCATTGATCTTGGCGTGCTCGTCCGAATCGACGAGGACATCCCTTACCCCGAACTTTTCGAGCAGTCGCTTCTCCACCTTGTCATGGTGCCGCTGGTGCGGTGTCCGCGTTTGCATCACCGCTGATGCAGGCGAAACGGCGGGTATCTTCAAATAGTGTTTGATTTCGAAATAGTGTGATTTCAATGGCATATTTAGTGTTAATTTGGGTCGCCAACTGGAATGGCGGCATCGGATGGCGCGGCGACGACGACGACGGCGCCACGATGGAGTGTATTCAAGGTGCTTCAAGTGCTTTATGAGAACATTGCGCTTGAAGGTCGCAATGGTATCTCCGTGCGCCGACTCTTTCACAAGTTTGAGCCGAGTGGCGATGTCCACATGCACGCAATGATCTGGGCAATCTTGCGCCGCGGGTGTTCTCCGACGAATCCTGTCCAGGTTGCGCACAACCCGCAGATCAGCATGCAGAACGAGAACGACAGCACGTTGCCTTCTTCAATTTCCACTACGATGCCAAAGAAGCGGAAAGCCCCGGCAAAGACGGCAACGAAGAAGAAACGTAAGAAGATGTCGCCCGACTCCGAAGTGTCCGACTCGGAGGAGGCCGTGTGCCGACCGTCGGTATCTAAACCATCGTCATCTGCACGATGGAAATCAGGTCCTGCTCCAACCACCGCTCTGCCCCAGCACGATCTCGCTCCTTTAGATGCATCCGATATTCCATTCGACGCCGCGATGGCCGACCCCATGCTGGTCCTCGTGGCCACGTACGACATTCGCCTCCAGGCCCTGGGGTACTCAAAAGTTGGTGTTGATATCAGCGCCATTCTACTGGACGTGCTGGAAATGATCGGCCGAACGCGGTGTATCGGGATCACAGTTAGCTGCATCAGCGACACCCTGTTCAATGGCGACATTAAGCGCATGCACTACTTCCTCGATGAACTCGTCGCGATGAATCTTGTGGAGAAGCGTATCTTGACTCTTCCTCCGCGCCGCTTCAATATCATTCATTTGAAGCGGTTTGCTGCGTTGTTCGACCCCCACACGATGGGGTTTGCCGGCTTTTACTTTGAGCACGAGCCCAACACGAAGGCAATCTTGGTCAACAAGCTCCTGCGGTCGATGCAGGTCCGGAACGAAGAGACTGCTGTGTTCCCCGACGTCGCCAAGCGCTTTGGTCTCCAAAAACGGCAGCAGGAGTCCCTGCGCAACTACATTTGCCAGGAAGCGACGAAAAACCCATTGACGTGCCCACTTCATATGTTCATGGCAACCTGTCATGGCGGCGAGCGGTCCACGGGCCGCAAACTCTGGTGCGTCCGCGTCGTAGACACGTCTGCGAACACCGGCTCGTCCATCACAAGGGGCGGCAACGAGTTCACCTTCCCGCTGGCCCACAACATGGGAGGTGCTGAATACTTGTATCGACTGGTTGATGCCGCGAGCCCGGAAGGCATCACAATCCCAGAAGTCAAGGACGTTTGCGGCAACCCGGACAACAAGTGGGTGTACAAGAAGATGCAGCGCATGCTGATCCACCACAACGTGGTATCGGAACGGGTCATGGGCTCCCGCAGCGTCGTGCACAAGTTCAGCGTCGTGCCGACCATCATCAAGTCCGAAGAAGTGGCTGCGCCAACTACTGCTGGCGTCGGGGTGGGCATCGGTCGGTATGCTTCGATTCGGCAATCAATTCAAAACTCGGGACACCGTCTCGTCGGCGACGTGTTTGTGGAACGGCAGGCATTCTTGATGGACCAAATTCACACCAACTCGATTGTGTCGGTCGGGTACCTCCGGCGAACGCTGTGTGCCCACGAGAATCGCCAGGGCACGCACGGCATCGATGGCCGGACCATTCTTCGGCTCCTCCAGCCCCTCGTGGACGACAAGACGATCGAGTTTATTGACGTAAACGTGCCATGGAAGAAAGTGTCTGGTCATACCCGCGTCCGATGTGTCGCGCTTCCATTCGTCATGAAGGAAGAGTCCCAAGCCACGCTGCGCAAATTCCTCGACCAATATTCGCCGCTCGACGATTTGGACTCGACGATCAAGTGGGTCGACTCGTCATTTTCGATCGTGCGGGAAGACCACTTGCGCCAGCGGCAGTTGAATGCTGCGGATGCGAAATCGAAACAAAACATCGTGGCACTGTCGCACAATATTTCTGCGTTCAACGCAGCGCGGCAACGGTTGAAGGACCACCATCGCCAATGCCGCAGGCTCGGGCAAGCGTACGGGATGATGTGCCGCGCCCGGCTCCTCCATGTCGCCATATGCCGCGCACTGGTGCGCATGAAAGTTTGGCCTACGACGGCATTGACCCTGCCATCGGTCGACAAGGAAGCTCGTATTGAGTTCAAGTTTCAAGACGTGATGGCCCATACGTCCGTGCAAGACTATTGCCAAATCTTTGGCACGCCTGAGGCTTTGTCCGAAGCGCAGGAAGCCGCCGTCAAGCAAGTCATTTATGCCGGGAACTCCATGAATATCTCTGACCAGTGGAAAAGGCTTGGCGCCGTCGGCAAGGTGCTCCAGCGCAACCAGCGCAACCGCGCAAAGCGCATGGTGGACATCCTCGTGGACTTCAAGCTCCTCCATCGCAAGCAGCCGGCCCCTCTGCAGCACGAGAGCGTGTACAGCAGCGACGTAGACGAGATGGTGTCTCGCGTCGTCGACCAGACTGTTCACGGCGGCGTGCTGCTTCTCAATCTTCATGTGTTTGTCGCGGTAGTGGACGAGCGCGCGTCGACGCCACTTCGACTTCGCGGAGTGCTGAGGCCGGTGGGATTCGGTCCCCTCCCAGAGATACCCCTCGAGTACTCGTTCAACGACGTGGACCAAGTCATCACGTTTTGGCGGCTCCTGGAAGTGTTCTACCTCGAGAAAGCTCGATGGGAATGCATGATGGAGCCGCCGATGCCAGATCAACCGCCCATGTTCGTCAAGCCGTACTTGGTGCCGTCGATCAATGCAACTCTATCGCTGCTGTGGACGGACAGCGGGTCCCTGCAGCGGCAGAAGGTCGGGATTATGAAGACAAGAGCCAAGCCAAAGAAACGTGTGTTTTCGTCCAACTTGATCAATCCGAATCCGAAGTGGAAGTTGGATGCGCGCGCGCAACGCATCGAACAGCGGCGCCAGCAACCGCTACGGATCAAGACGCCACGCCGCAAGCCGGAAAAAATTGCCTTGACGCCAGACCATGAAGAAGCTGCGCTCGCATCGTATATGGACAAGATTGTGAACCTGTGGCAGGTCGACGTGCCGTTGGAACTGCGTTTTGACCAGGAAGAGACGACTTTTATCAACAGCCGCGTCTGGCGCGGCCGAGTCAACTGGAATGCGATCGGGTTGGAGGTCGGGTGGCCCATGCTGCGTGTTGGCGCGACGCGGCCGTACGTTGGCCTCGAAGTGAAGCGCCGGCTGCTCAAGCACTGCTTGCCGCGCCCGATCGTGAAGAAGCAATTGATGGCGCTAGAAGCTGCCGAAGTCGCGGCCAAAAATCCCACTGGCCGCTTTCTCGAGGAGGTAATGATTCAGTCGGATCCGCGCGTGTATGGATGCCTGGTCAAGGCGGTGCAGATGATGCTACAGCCAGACGCTGAATATGACTCTGCCGTGGCCGACGATCTCCTCACGCCGTTCTCGACGCTCGAAATGAAGATCGTGTGGCGATACTTGTATTTTGCTGGCAAAGTCAACAGAAGTAAGCCGGCCGACACGGGCCATCGTCGCGGGTATGCGTTCTCGCTCGCGATGTTCGACTTCTTGCGGCTCAATGCGACGCAGTGGCCGCTCACGATGTGCCTGGACGCCGCCGAGCACATGGGTGCCATGTCGACGCTGCAGGAGGATGGCATGGAGATGCAGATGCCGTCGAATGCAAGTGCGGGCTTTATGGCGACGCTCCTGGCGGGCCACGTGCAAGGCACCGTCGACCTCGACGTCACGTTCGAACAAACAAAGGATGGCGTGTACGGCAGCATGACCAACCTCAAGGCGGGCCGCAGTTTCAAGGACAACGGGTTCATCGGGCACATGCACCGCTTCACGAATGGGCGGAGCTACGACGAGTTCAACATGGACTGGGTCCTTTCGACCAAGGCGAGTTCGGCAAGTGCCACGGACGACTGTTGGGAAGTATTTACACCTCGAAAGCGCAAGCGATGCGATGGGGAAGGCGGCGAACAACACGACGACGACGACGATGACGTCGAATGGACGTGTCTGCATGCGCCGTCGAAACCATGCACATCCATGAAGCGTTGCCGCAATCTTGTGGTGGAAGCCCTGGCCAAAGCTATTGATGCCAAGGAAGGCGAAGGCACGACTGCCACGGACTTGGCCAACAATTTGTTTCCCCACGCAACGTCCCAACGACGACGGCAGCAAGTCCAAGAAGCCCTGGACCAACTCGTCACGAACGACCGCGTGTGCGACGTGCATGCGTACAACTGCGTTCGCTACGTCGCTTCCGCGCATGCAAAGCCGTGGATGGTGTTTCCCTACGCCTACAAGAAAAAAGTCGCCGAGTTCAACCGAGACGAGCCACTGATCGCTCGACCATGGCTCAAGATGAACGGCACGACCAACGAAGCGTTCATGGTGGTCATGAAGCGCGAAATCACCATGCTCGTTGCCGAACGACCAGGGATTGGTGAAGTGCACATGAGTGAGTACTTCAAGGGTCTCCTCGGCCTTCAAGACGTTCGGTGCCTGTGCTTTCAACTCATCGATGACCGCGTGATCTACTCCCGTGTATCCAAGAAGCGAAAACGATGCAGGTTGTTCAGTGGAGCTCCATCATTACCGGAGGAACCTGTCGTCGGCGAGTACTCGATGGACCGCGACGAGTTTGAGATGCACTACTTTCCATCGGTCGACTGCTTTGGCCAGCTCGGGAATGCGGTGCAGGAACTGCTGTAGTGGAGCGGCGTCTCATGATTGGTTGAAATTGGTGAAAAAATCGTGTTCGTTTTTCAAATCGAAGGCGTATATTCAATAAGACATTTGTTGATTGGATAAAAATTAACCCAATCATGGATTGCATTCATGTGGACTTGCGATATGGAGGCGTTTATTCTTTATCCGTCGCAAGAGCGAAGAAGGGGTGGTGCATATGGACGACGAAGCGGACGACTCGCAGGTGATACGACAGATTATCGTGCAGGGACATGCGCTTCATGACGCCATGGACGAAGAGATGGACTCAGCGAGCGAGCTGAGCAGCCAACAGTCGGCTGCAGATTCAAACACCACCGACGTCGCAGCAGCTACGGGACTAACGACGGACACAACGTGGAATTGCTCTCGATGCACGTACGAAAACGACTTGAGCTCGTCAATTTGCGAAATATGTGGCTCGTCAAGGGAAGTGAATGATGTTACCAGCAGCGATGCGCCATCATCGACTTCGTTTGCTGCCGTGAATGGTCGGTGGGAGTGTGCAGCATGCACCCTGCTCAATCCGCACCAAGTTCATGTATGTACTGTTTGCAGCACACCGAATCCAGCCAGCATGGGCGCCGCGCGATCGCATAGTGGATTTGGGTCGGCGCTCGGACTTTTTGAGAGAGCAGACAGGGAGGCATCGTCCCATGTTGGCATTTCCAGTGCCGCGCTCGAAGCCCTTGCGAACGACCAGAATGCCTCCGTCAAGTTGGTGGATGCTCTGCAAACGATGACACACAACCTGGCGATGATGGAAGCGTCGTCGGAAGGCGGCCTCGGGCTCCTCATGGGACGGCCGAAGATTACCACCAAGAAAGACCCAAACCTGGTCACCGTCCTAGGCACCATCCTGTCAAACAAGACGAAGTTCGAGCTGCAGCCGCGGCTGCTTGCATGTCAGTCACTCAACTACCTCATCAAGATGGACCTTCGCATGTCGGACGGCAAGAAAGCGCAGGATTGCATGACAATGTATCTTGGTGTCATGGACGAGATCGCATCCAAGCATGACGAACGAGCTGGTCGTGACGACAGTCCCGCCACGCTGTCGATGGAGAAGCACCTGGCCGAAGAAGCTACGAACGGCCTTGAAGTGTCTTGTCATTTGCACCCGTTCGCATTTCGGGAACTGTGCCAGCCAGTCCCCCTGGCAAAGCTTTTGCGTTTTCTGCTTTTTGCCAACGCACTCCACCTCAACGTGCTTCTCACGTCCTTGTCGCTCCTGCAGAAGGTGTGCCAGAAGGTCCATTTTCACATGAAGCCACCACCGCCGGCAGCTACGCTTCAAAAAGCGCATCATCACTCGAATGACAAGCCCACCGCGTCGCCGACAGTTCTCTCCACGATCCTGGGTGCCCTGGAAACGTACATCGGCCACTCAAACCCCCGCGTTCAAATTGGCGCGATCAAATGCATGACGATTCTGTACCATCGCACGCCGCTTCACGACCACTTGTCCACATCGTGCATCCGCCAGCTGCTGCACATTATGGTTGCGCCGTCGACAGAAGACAGCTACGATGCCAGCCGTGCATCCGTGGCCCTTCTCACGGAACTCGTGGACGAGTCGACAACTGTGTTTACCACTCTCTTGGACCCCGACGTAGTCCGGACTTTGATGCAGCAGCTGCCGCCGATGCTGCAAACCGAGGCAGTAGCGACGTCGACGCTTCGATTTCTGTCCAAGGTGACGGCGCGAATCGGCCACCAAGCCTCCGGTGTGGCGAAAACGTCGTTGATTCTGCACCGCCTCCTCGTCGCATTTATCAAAGCCAACGACGTGTCGACGGTGTCGGCGCTGCTGAAAGATGGCGCCAACTTGCACACGACATCGCCTTCGTCGCCATTCTTGGTCGCTGTGACCGACTCGTGTGTGGAGATGGTCCGGCTACTCATTCGAAAGGGAGCGCATGTGTCGGTGGAAGCACTGCATGCCGCCGCATTGGCTGAGCGGTGCGACATTGTGTCGCTGCTGTTGCAGCATGGAGCGAGTCCCCATGCGGCCAACGAACACGGTGAAACGTTGGCACAAGTGCTGGCGAAGCACCCGCCCAGCCACCCTATCACCAAACTCCTGGCCATGCACAATCGCGCCAGATTCCACTTGCTTTCCGTGGACCACGACCGTGGCGAAGCTGACAGTCCCCACCACCATCACCATACTTCGCGCCATCCCGACCACACTACCGCGTCGACGGACGGGGCTACGTCATCACGAGTGCAATCTCCGCCAGGTGACGTCCATGCGCGAGGCGAAGTGCTCCTATCCGACTTTGCGCGCGAGTGGAACGATATGGATACGGAAGAAGACGACGAGTCGGAGCATTTTGATGACGAAGAAATGCATTCGGACGATGACGAAGATGAGTACCATGGTATGTACCACGACGAGTCCCAGGACGATGAAGAGGACGACGGTGACGATGAAGGCAACGATGAAGAAGATGACGAGATTCCCATGTTGGTCGATCCCGACGACGGCGAGGACGACGACGACAGCAAACATGGCGACGCAGACGACGGCCTTCCGCTCGTGGACATTCGTCGGGAAGACGCGGTTGCGTTTACCCACGCGCTGTTTACGAGCCTCGTGCATGCCGTGCCATCGATCGACAACAAGCAAGTGACAAACGCCGTCCTGTCCACCATGGCGAACGTGCTCATCTACCCCATCGAGTTGGCGGACGGCGACATCAACGTTTTGCTCGAGGTCATCCACGGCCTCTTGATGGAATCCAACGACAGTACGATGGAGGGAGAACATGGCGCTCCAGACACGGACCTCAACGTGTACGCGATGGTGTTGGCACTGCGCTTACTCGAGGCGCTGTCGTCTGTGAACAGCGGGACGGCCGTTGTCTGCCAGATGGAGCGACAAGGGATTTTGGATCGATTGCGGTCGTTTGCTGCGCAGACGCACACGAGCCCCGTCGACGCAACCGTCGCCTCCCTCGTCATCGAGTGGCTCAACACGGGGACCTCGTTGTCTGCTGATATGCCGATGGATTTGAATCCGATCGTCGGCCAACTGAATGCGCTATGCGACGCGCTGCCGAAAAGCCCTTCGACTTGCGACACTGCAGTCGGCCCCGACGTCCTCGACGACCTCCTGACGTGCATCGACGCCGGCATCACGACGTACGAGTTGACCAAATCCAACGTTGTGCCAACCTTGCTGCATGCGCTGTCACTTCAAGAGATCCCGTGGAATCCCAAGCTGCAAGCGCTCGTGCGGCACTTGCATCAAGTGGTTGGGTTGCATGAATCTTTGCCCACCGTCACGTATGCCATGGCGAAGGGAAAAGAATTTTACCCGTTGACGCGACAATTGCGATGCCGCATGCGCCTTGTCCCGAGCCATGAGCAAGTCGCGCCGGTGCCTCCACGAAGCATTCACGCATCGCCATTGACGTTGTTTTCGTCGTTTGAGCGGACGGTGTTCCGATGCGCGCCAATTTCCGATCCCAAGTGGCTCATGTACGCGTGGAGTTTGGTGGGCCAACCGATTTGGAAACCTGTCGACGGCAAGTGGGTCGAAGCCGCGGTGTGTGGCTTTGACGCGTCGACGGGATGCCACTTGATTCACTTTCGCGACGAATTCGTCGAGGAAGTATTGCAAGAAGAGGCCTATCGCCTCGTCAAGACGCCGTTGAGAGTGTTTTCGTCCGTGTCGATGGATTTGTCGCTCTTTGGATCCACGTCGGCGCTCAAACGCCGCACTCCAGATGACCACAGCAACAGTCCAGTTCGTCGCTCGAAGCGCGTCAAACGACGGAGCTCCGACGACGACGCTTCATCCAGACATGAAGACGCTGCGGCGGCAGCGCCTTCGGACGGCCGGTCACCACCGTCAGACAAAAGATCGCGCGAACGACGATTGATGGATGTGCTCAAGTTGCAAGACTCGACTACTCCTGGAGAAGGCGACAAAGTGTGGGTGTCGAACGGGTCCAGCATTTGCGTGTGTGGGACGTATGTGCGGAAAACCACGTCGCAACAGGTCGAAGTCGAGGTTTCATTCGGGTCGCAGGTCAACGTCCCGTTGGTTGTGGAGGAGACCAACTTGGTGCCGTTTCAAGCCAAGGCGCGGCCGGGGTCCGCATCTTCCAAAGGTATTCATCGTTGGTCGATTTCTTGATTCAGTCGTCTTGTAGTGCAGCGCATGCTTGGTGCACTAGACTTCCAAGGACGAGGCGGGGGCGGCCGACCTGTGCTGGAGCACCTGCGACGCCTTTTGGCGCGGTCACGACATGATCACATCCATGCCGACCAGAACGCCCCTGCCGTGGCAGGCATCGGTGGTTCCTCTGAGACTGCTAGTGCAGCTAGTGGAACGCCGAAGAGAAAAGGCAAGCAGAAAGCTGTCAAAGCACCGAGCCCCCCGACGATCCAATGCGAAAACCAACAATTTACGGTCATGGCACCTCCGATCGTTCGCGTCTTGCTGGGGTACGGCGACTACAGCGACAAATCGGAGGACCAGCTGCACTGGCTCACCACCGACGGCGATCACTTGAACGACAAGGCGATTCCCGTGGCGCAATGGTTGTTTCACGTGTTTGGAGCCGGTCAAAAGCCCAAGGTCAAGCCCGAAACGCTGGACGTCCCCTCGTTGCAGCACGTGTCGTGGTCGCTGGCTACATTTGGCGCCTTTTGCAAAGAAATCAAGCTTGGTCTCATGTCGTCGGAAGTGTGGATAATGTTTTCCAGTCACTCGACGACCGAGACTGACCAAGACGTGCTGACGTGGACTCAATTCTCGGCCTGGCTCGTGGCAATTTGTAGAGATGCACGGCACATGCGGTGCTTGTGGCAGTACTTGGAACACTTGGGCTTCAAGACGTCGGCATTCCTGTCGACACCGACAGCCCCGACGCAGTTGGCCGAGTTTGCACCGGACGACAACTTGTTTTACTGCTTGCACAAGATCCACCCGACGCGGTCCTTGGGTCTAGTGCCTTGGAAGTGTGTATTCAACGTGTTTTGTGACTTTTCCGTCCGCTGGAACAACGACGACGCAACCAAGCCGGCCACACTGAGCGAGCCGTTGAACGATGTTGTGATGGCAGATGACGGAGAAACAAGTTGGGGACCGCCAGTATTCACCCAAAGCGTTGGCTTGCTACGTGTGCTGCACGAACAATTTAGCGCAGAGCTCGGTAAAGACGCTTGGCTGAACCCGCGGCTGTCGCGAAAACTGCGCATGCAGCTGCAGGACGTGTTGTCCGTCACGAGCGGGACGTATCCAGCGTGGTGCGACGAGTTGGTGCAGCAGGTGAGGCCATTGCGCTTCTGTGGCCACACTTGCGCCGTCATGACCCACACGTGGTTTCGTGTAGTCCAAGTTCTTTTTCCCCCTTGAGATGCGCTACACGTTGTTTCGCACGACCGCGTTTGGTTTTTCCAGGTCGTTGCATTGGTTCCGAGACCACTTGGACCACGACTCGACCAACGACGAACTGTCGATCTCGCCGCTGCCAAAGGAACGCGCCAAAGTTGATCGTGTTGACATCATCAAGAGCGCCGACGCCGTCATGAAGGTGCATGCCAAGCGCAAGGCCATCCTCGACATTGTATTTGTCGGCGAGCGAGGGTATGGATCTGGTGTGACGGCGGCGTTCTATTCGGCCGTGGCGAACGCCCTCCAGTGCAATAAGCCGTTGCGGATATGGTACGTTGCATTGTCGAAACGATTTTTAATACCATGGCAGGGTGAACGGACACGAAGATTCGAGCGGCGACGTGATTCGCCACCCCAATGGCCTGTTTCCACTCCCGGTGCTGGACGCCACCGACGTGCTCAAAGATCGCTTTCGTCTCATGGGGTACGTGGGTTTGTCTCTCGTCGTAGTATCGTCGCACTGACAATCTTGGCTCCAGTCGTTTGGCGGGCAAAGCGCTCCAAGACGAACGCCTGCTGCCGCTGCCCCTGTCGTCGCAATTTCTGCGCCTCGTGCTTGGCGAACCGATTGCAGTCGACGACGTTGCCACAATTTTCCTCGAGCCCGGTCGCATTCTGTTTAGTTTGTACAAAGCGTCCAAGGCGCTCGAATCGGGCCAACGTGACGTCATGATTGAAAAAATGCGGGCCGACGAGTGGCTCGCGACCGTCGATCTCAACTTTGTCGACCCGATCACGCAAGCCGAGCTCGGTACGCTGTCCGTCGAGATCGCCATAGCGTCTTATGTTTGGCTCGTAGACGTGAACGGAAGTGCCAAGGCTGTCACGGTGGACAACTTGCATTCGTACGTGGAGCTCGTGCTGCGGTCGTGGCTCGATCGCGGGGTCGCAGCGCAAGTTGAAGCGTTCCAGGAAGGTCTGAGTGAAGTCGTGGCGCTGAAAAAGCTCAAGCTCCTATTTGTGGACGAGCTGCAGCTCACGCTTTGCGGGACCGTCGACGTGGACTGGACGAAAGAGTCCCTCCGCCAGACAATCAAATTGGCGCACGGGTACACGTCGTCCAGTGAGCCCATCGAGCACTTTATCGACGTTCTGGTCGACATGACGACGGCGCAACGACGCGCATTTCTCCTGTACGCGACGGGGTGTCCCCACTTGCCACCCGGCGGCGTCGGGTTCGAGAAACTGAAGCCCCCATTTGAAGTCGTGCGCCGCGTGAGTCCCGACAATCAGCCGGTCGACGTGACCCTGCCGTTTGCCCGCACGTGTACCAACACGCTGCACTTGCCCGCGTACTCGTCGAAAGCGATTCTGGCCAAGCAGTTGGAGTACGCGGTGCTCAACAGCAAGGGTGTGATTGATCGAGATTAACCAGATCGACCCCCCATTGACCGTGTACACGTTACTTTTTTGGCTTGAGGCCTTTTCCGTACTCTGCGACGCAGTACTTGGGTTGGATTTTGTACTGCTTGCCAAGGTGCGCCACGACATCGTGGCCCAAGTTGCCTTGAATGTGAACTTCGATCTATTTTCCGTGTGGTACAAGCGTCGCGCTACCCAAAGCAAACGACAGTTGAAGCGACCGTCGTCTCCCGACAAGCTATCGCACCTGCATGCCCACTTCTTTTGGGCATCCCTCGACAAAAGTTGAGGATCCAGGCCAAATTGCTGGTGGAACGATTCGCATGAGGTAGCAACAGGCACACGAGTGTGCATAGAGCTGCACGTACCTCGATGTTGGACACAATCGTGACGGGCTTTTGGCGCTTGGTCAGCTCGGTTTTGACGCGAATCGGCTTGAAGTCGCCTGCGATCGGCGCGACCGGTTGGTCTGGTGAGAGTTGAATCGAATGGTACGGCTATAGGATGCAACAAAGGTAACGTGTGTGGTCGCTCACGTCGAGGCGTACGCGAAGGCGCGACACAAAGAGTTGGAGCACTTCTTGACGCAAAAGTTTGTCCGGGTAGCCTTCCGCCTACGGTCGGTCCGTCCGCTCCAGGAGCACGCCACCGAGCGACCACGTACCGGTTTCTTCTTTCCCGGGAACAAGGCGTCCGTGAGAGAAGCGTCGAGTTGGACATACTGGGGCTCGCGAGGATGCACGAGGCCGTTCGTGGCGATGTAATCGTTCAACCGCGTTCGGATGTCGGTTAGATGCAACGACGTGTTGGTGTCGGGGCCACAGATGACGTGAGTCGGTGGCGTCAATCGGTACAGCTGGACGACTTCGGGAGCATGTTTTCCTGGCACAAACGCCCCCGCTGTTGCTTCCTGCAGTCGAGTCGCATGAGAATCAAGCACCATCGAGTCGACACCTACCGCTTCCAATTCCACGGCCACAGTCATCTCGGACCGATGCAACGGATGGCGACTGACGTCCCTACAGCCCATGGCAAGTCAGGGCTCGATCGTGGCAAAGTCGCCGACGGACATACGGGTGCGTTTTGCGAAACAGCGTGATCGTTTGTACGCCGTCGTGTTCAGTGACGTCGATGACTCCACGGGACGCCATGTGCTTGAGAAAGGTTGAAATCTTCTTATACGACGTGCCCTTGACGTGGATGGAGCTGCCGACGGGACGGCAAGGCAGCACAAACGACGCGTAGAAGTGACTCGCGAGCATCGGGGCGTCGCTCGGCTTGACTGTTTTCATTGCCTGGAAAAAACTGCGCTCCAACAAGTCGTCCAGGTCGCTTTGGGACAAAGCGGTGGCGCCTTCGTCGGCCAGTTCATGTACTGCGCCGGCCTCGTCGGCAGGTGCCGGGGCAGGTGTTTCCGAGGCAAATGGCGGTGCCACGTCGTTCAACACGATGTCTGCGACGTTTAGTGCAGCCGCACTGTCTTCTGTAGGATGGATTTGGCTATCGGTGAAGCCTTCGGGTAAATCGCGCGGAAGTGGTGGCGCCATCCTTGTCAGCTCGTCGAACACGACATGGAGTAGCCGCATTGCCTTGCCTTTCCACCCTTGGACAGCAAGGGTGTCTGCGTCCACCAGCATGTCGCCGATCGCAAACGGCATTGGGTTGCCGTGAACATATACGGCCCGCAGCTCACCCTTGAGAAAAGGATGATCGGCCGAATGGCTGTGTTGAAGTACTCCTGGAAGCATCGGATCCGCGCCACGGAGCAAATAATGGCTCACTGGGGAATGCACAACAAGTTGTGGCAATTGCATGCGCAAGGCAGGTTCGTGCCAGAGCAAGTACACCGACGGGACCACTTCGCCCTTCCCGTGAATATCGAACGCCAACACGTTCGCGTCGACATCTGTGAACAACACCGTCCGACTTGGCGCTGCCAGTTTGATCTTGACGATGTCGGCCTTGGCCAGGAGGGTCCACGGGAAGTTGGCATCGCTCTCGATTCCACAGGACTTGAGAAGATCGAGCCGAACTTTTTTCACATCCTTCCCCTTCAGCCGCGTGTTGCCCGTCGTGCCGAATGGCTTGGCAAACATGTTTGTTGCTCGATCGCCAAGTATGCAGTTCCACGTAATTTTCGGAAAATTTGTGCATTTTTTGCAAAAATATATGAAATATATATTCATTTCAAGCATGCAGTCAGCCATAAATATTCGCGAAATGTGACGAATCCATGTCGTGGAATTGCGAAATCTCGTCGAGATCGATCGCTTGCCATGGCTACGCCGCACCCCTGTTGTCCTTGTCTAGTGCGATTAAGTGCTCAGCCGGGACACCCTGTCGTGCAGTTCTTGCATTTCCAATAGCGCATGCCGCAGTGCCATGCGTGCGTAGGCTGCAACGTGCACCTCCACTCGACCCCTTGGTGTCCTTGCAACAGATACCCCTGGTTATTCACGGTGTAGAATTCCAGCAGCAGAGATGTCGACTTCGGACGCGTTCGCCTCGTCCTCTAACCGATTACACACGACCGCGGCAACATCTTCATCTCCCAGGGCCAGTGCCATGTCGAGCAGCGTTTCACCTTGAAAGCCTTCAATGGTGGCGTCCAGGCCATGCTCAAGCAACGTCTTCACAAGGTCTGCATTCGAGCATCCAAATGCAGCCGTGTATCCCTGCGCGTTGACGGCGTTGATATCTGTGGGGGGGTGTTTGAGCAATTGGCGCACGATCCGTTCCATGTCGAAGCACACCGCAATGTGAAGAGCCGAGTCTTCCGAGCCCGGAAGCTTGAAGTTGACTTGGAGGTCGTGCTGGTCCAGGAGAAATACAACGATTTCTTCGTGGCCGTTGCGGCAAGCAAGCGTCAGCGGTGTGTGGACCTCTTCGTCGGCCACTTCTTCGTCG
Organism: Aphanomyces invadans; assembly: GCF_000520115.1. Lineage (NCBI taxonomy): Eukaryota > Oomycota > Saprolegniomycetes > Saprolegniales > Verrucalvaceae > Aphanomyces > Aphanomyces invadans. The sequence continues at coordinate 457,610 of NW_008580164.1, forward strand.
TGGTTCTTGTACTGAAACACGGCGTTGATCGTCGACTGATCGCAGAGGTCGTCAAGTAATTCTCTATGCCCAGCATCGATCGCGCGGGCCAAGGCGGTCATGCCGAGCGAATGGTTGTGCTCTCGTTTGTCGATGCTGGCGTCCAAGTCGTTGACGAGGATCTTTACTAACGAAGCACGGCCGCAGTTGGCGGCCTGCATGAGCAGTGTCCAGCCCATGTCATCGACGACGTCAATCGGGATGGCACTGTCGGTGCGGAGCAGAGCGAGCGAGATCGCTTCAAACCCGTCGAGCACTTGCACCCCCTCGGTTTCAATCTCCTTGATTTCGTTCGAGGTGTCCTCTTCGGCCTCGTTGTCGTCCCGGTAGGTGCACAGAGCTTCTCTGTACTGGGTCAGCGACGACATGATGCACTCGTATTCTTGCTGCCACTTGTGCATCCAATTCATCACGACAAGTAAGCACTGAAGCGACGTTCCTTCTCCGGCGGCCGCGCGGAGACGATCGACATCAACGGATTTGATGATGTCGAGCAAGACAGAACCCATATGGAGTTCACTGTCCACATCCGCTTCTTCTTGTCCGTCCGTAGTTGTATCGAAGGATTCAATGCTGTGGTCGCGAGTTGCGTTGCTTGACCGCTTCTTTCCCATCCTGGTGC